>NC_089501.1:55824688-56124688 GCF_036850765.1 Saccopteryx bilineata
CTCCGAGGTCCCAGGATTTCTGCTGAGCACCTGGTCGAGATCCATGAAGACTTCTAGAGTGGAGCCCCCCACGTCTGATGTTCCCCCCGGGCACCTGCAGCCTCCAATTCAGACATTGGAATTCTAACTGCCAATGTGAGGGTATTAGGAGGTAGGGCCTTGGGGCGGGGGTAATTAGGTGTGAGCGTGGAGCCCTGGTGAATGCAATGAGTGCCCTTATGAACAGGGACCCCAGGGAGCACGCTGTCCCCTCCCTGCTTGCGAGGTTACCATGAGAAGATGACAGTCTGCACCCCAGAAGCAGGCTTTCAGCAGAAGCTAAAGATTCTGGCAGTCTAGTCTCAGAATGCCACCCACTAGAAACACAAGAAATTAATTTTTGTTGCTTAGAAGGCATCAAGTCCATGATACTTGGATAGGCAGACCCCCACACCCCTTTGGCATTTAAAAATGTCGGCTGAATGCCTGTGCCCACTGGTATGACACCGGCCATCAATTCCTCCCCTGCTAGGGCACAGGAAAATAAATGTCTGCTTCCTATCTCCTTGGAGACACCTGTCTTCCCTTGGTCGCTGGGCTACCACAGCTTTCTTTGGGGTTCAAAACCATGATAATGTTTTCCTGTGTGTGTGTGTGGGGGGGGGCACTCTTTAGCTTTATTAATCCTATCCCGAAACAGAACTACTTGTTTGGAGGGAACCAGAACGAAAATTGGGGAACAGAATAAAGAGCTTTATTGTGCCCGTTAATTATCTGCAAGTTAATATACAGCTGAATAATATTTTCACCTTCATCTAATCTCAGCAGCAGACGGCATTTCCTCACCACCTACCCAACCTGCGCTGAGTCGGCTAATAAGGGACCCATGAAAGCTGTGCAGGGGGAGATAAAATGCAAAATGTCAGTGCCTTCTTTTCCTGTTGCACTAACGCAGAACCAAAGCCGTCCAAGTCCAGGCTGGCACTAAATGAAGGGTGCTTGAGCGTTTGCCGGAAAGGGGTCCATCAGGCAAGAGGTTACAATGGCTCCGATTTTATAATGTCCTCGTATCTTAATATATATTTCTTTTTAGCTCCTGTAATAGTTTTCTTCATTGAAATTCATCTTGTATCTTCCATAAGCTCTTTCCTGTGTATGACTCAATGCTGGAAACCCGTGTTTCGCTATTCATTGGCGACTGTGTTGTGATTTAAACGAGCAGGGCTGACACAAGAAATCCTCTGGTCAGCATTTTCCCCCGGCGGCCACGATGGAGGGGAGGGTGGGGGGGAGGAAGGGGAGGACCAGGGTGGTTATGAAAAGGTATTCAGCCATTCTATTGTTGGAGTCTAGAATTTCCTCGCACTTGAAACACCCCATTGATACTCACAGGCTGGAAAACAGAGAGAGGCAGTGCCCAGGCAACAGAGGGATTAATTGTAATTGCTAACTTCTTTTGAGAACATTTCGCCGAGTGGCAGAAGCACATGGCTCCTTCCGCGGGGGCCGGAGCCCTGCAAGCAAGCTGTGTTATGTTACTCCTGGGAGGTGGGATGGGGGGGGGGGCAGAACCCCGTGCGGGAGCCACAGGGAGCAGCAGCTCACGGAGAAAAATTACCATTTTATATTTATTACTTTGGCTCATTGAACTGCCAGGGGAACAGACTCTCTAATGCATTAAGGAGCAATTCCTCCACCATTTGACTCTGTTGCTCGGTAAACTCTTTTTAGGGACGGCCTCCGTCACTTTTAAAGGCACATACCATCTGTTTTCAGAGGTTATTTTCGTGGTTTGTCCAAATCATATAAATAACACAATCTCTCTCTCTCTCTCTCTCTCTCTCTCTCTCTCTCTCTCGCTCTCTCTCTCTCTCCCCCCTCGGATTAAGAAAAATATATGAGACACTCTAATAAAATTTGTATTCTTTAAAAAAAAACACTGGGTTTTTCTTGCTCTGTATTTTTCATCGCTGAGCTCTGGAGCAGTTCCGTTTCCTGTCTTTGATGTGAGGCTAATCCCACAGTTTAGTTTTGCTTAGTTGCATAGTCAGATAATAGGATTTTCTTGAAGCCACAACTTGGAAAGATAGTGCCTACTTATCTCTGGCAGCATTCCAGATACCTGGCAAATTTTGTTCCTTTTGGGATGCATGGTGGGGTCAGGCCCCCCCCCCACCTCACCCCCAGCAGAGCTCAGCGTCCCTTAAATACGAAATAAATGCACTCGGGGTTCCTTCCTCTTGGCATACCCCGGATTTATTTCATTGTAAATGAGATGTAGAATCTAGGTTTTGATATTTCTTTTATTCGGTGAATGAGTCAGAAGGAGCCATCCTGTGGGGTGTTTACCTGAAAGACCTGTTCCTGAGATTAGATGACACTGCAAGAACCCTTGTGTCCTGTGTCCGCTGAAGGAGCCAGCGGATGGGCAGGGTTCCCAGTCCCTCATCAGCCCAGGGCCTGTTTCTCTCCCCAGAAAACGTACCATTGCACGGATGATTTCTATCCACCACATTCCTTTTCTCCAGCGAGTTCATTATGTTAATTAAGTACAGCATCATGGAGAAAGCAAGCCAAGCAGGGAGTTATCTCACTCTTCTCTCTCTCTCTCTCTCTCTCTCTCTCTCTCTCTCTCTCTTTCTCTTAACCCTTGGAAGATGTGGCCTTTATATATATATATATATATATATATATATATATATATATATTCAAATAAATATATTTGCTAGAGAACAGAATTAATGTGATTCTGGAGAATTGCATGAAGAGATTAATTTCTAGTTCTTTCTTAGAATAAATGGTCTGAATTTTTAATGCTGTTCATTAACCCGGAACTATTCTATAAGGCCACCGTGTCACTGCGTATTGTCATCCTTGCATTGCTGGGTCTTAAACAGTGACTTCTGTATAACATGTTGGATAAAGAAAACCAGCTCTCAGTTCACACAATAGGCGTGTAAGGGCTGGCACATTGGATTTGCTGGCTTGCAGCCCTCTGTGTGAATGTCTTCAGACTGAGCCTAGTTATTTCTCCCATGGGGAACTTTTAAACATGTCTTAACTGCCTTACCATCAACTTCTCGAGAGTTGAGAAGCTTGTTTATCTTGTATTTTATGTGCTTAATATTATAACTAACATATAATCAATGCTAAATACATGTTTGCTAAATGAATGAATAATGTATGGGTGAGACAAAAATCTTTAAGATTGCATGAGGTTTCTTTGAAGACTGCATTTGAAGTCGTTTTCTTTAATTACCAGTATCAATAAGGACAGTGATCTGAAAAGTACAGATCCTCCACTAAGGATAAGTTTTATTATTTTTCTCCTGAACGGGCTTCAAAATATGCATGAAAAAACTTATTTTTTAATTTTTTACTTACCATGAAATACTTTGATTTACAGTAAAAATACAATGATTAAAACATAGATAAGGAGGCGACAAGATGGCGGTGGAGTAGGCGAATGTACCGGCATCTACCTCCCAGAACCAATGTGGATTACAAACTAATTTTATGAACTATCAACTGGAAAAACCAACTTTGGACTAAACTAAAAGGACTGTTCAACCCAGGAACGCTGAAGAAGCCACCCAGAGACTGGTAGGAAAAGCGGAAACGCGGAGAGGGCTGCCCAGCTTCTCGGAGCGAACGGCAGCAGGGAGAGACTCGCGTGCCGGGAAGTGAGTTTAGCAGAGGGGAAAGGGCCCTGAGCCCCAGGAACAAAGCCCCAGCCTGCAGCCCCAGAGCCCAGAAGAAGCATAAGGACAGTATTTAGCTGGAAACAAGTCAGGATACTGTTTGTGAGAGAGTCTGATTTCTCAGACCCAGGATCCTTCTTAAAGGGACCACGCAGAACATCTCTCTCACAAACACTCACCCGGGGCTCCTGGAGACGGAGGGAGAGGGGAGAGAACCACAGTAACAGGAAGAGAGTGCAATCTAGGAGGCATAGGGAAAAACATTTTGGGAGATAGCCACTCTAACCCCTGGGACGAGTCACTCCCCAAAGCTGAAGTGAATATTTCCCCTGGAAACAGCAATACCAGCAAAGGGAAGCAGGAGAGCAGCCAAACAAGCTCCCCCGCGGCATTCAGAGCAGAGTCGCATAGAAGGAGGGAGCTTTCGGGTCTACGGTAGTGAGTCTTAGGGTCCGAGCTGCAACGCTCCCACCCACACGGCTGAGGGCGCACCGGAGAGCGGGCGGCAGCGGGAGACAAAAGCGCGGTTCTGCTGGCAGGGGCGGAAGCCGGCTGGCCACCAGTGGGCTCAGGTGTGAGCTCAATCTTGCCCGGCTAGGGAGAAGGGGGCGTGCAAAAGTGGCTAAGCTCAGCTGCTGGCAGCCTGTAATCCAGCCTCCGGGAGAAGGGCGGGAAACCCAGAAAGGGTAGAAACCAGCCCCGGAGCAAGGGCAGAGGAGCACATCCCTGCCCCGCCTGTGCAACCCAGGCTTGCAGTCTGACTTGGTAGCAGGCTCCTCCCGCGGGGGTGGAGCCAAAAGCCCAGAAGAGGCGGAGTTCCGCTACGAAGCTGAGCTTGGGCACACAGCCTTTCCTGGTGGTAGAGCCAAGGCTAGCAGCTGTTCCTTGAGTGGGACCATCCTGCAAAGGCAGGGCGAAAGCTCAGAAACAGGCGGAGACCCGCAGCTGAGCAAAGGTGCTCGCCAGTGCCCTCAGGACCGAGCATAACATCACACACGGGGGCGGGGCAAAGGCCAAGGCCACCAACCCTTGTGCACCTGAGCACGTGATCACAGCCACTCTCGTGAAGAGAAAATGCGGAGGCAGAGAAATACAACACAAATAAACCAAGAGAAATCCCCAGAAAAGGACCTAAGTGAATCAGATATAACCAAATTACCAGATGCAGAGTTTAAAATAACGATCGTTAGGATGCTCAAAGATATTAGAACCACCATAGATGGCCATTACGAAAACCTAAATAAAGAGATAACAAATAAAAAAAAGGACATTGAAATAATAAAAAAGAATCAGACAGAAATGACAAATACAATATCTGAAATAAAGAATACAATGGAAGGAATTAAAAGCAGGATGGATGAAGCAGAGAATCGAATCAGTGAGTTAGAGGACACAATAAATAAAGGCATGGAAGCAGAGCAGAAAAAAGAAAAGAGACTCAAAAAGTCTGAGGAAACTCTAAGAGAGCTCTGTGACAACATGAAGAGAAATAACATCCGCATCATAGGGGTTCCTGAAGAAGAAGAGAAAGAACAAGGGATAGAGACTTTGTTCAAACATATTATAGCGGAAAACTTCCCCCAATTAAGGCAGGAAAATATTTCACATGTTCAGGAAGCACAGAGAACTCCATTAAGGAGAAATCCAAAGAAACCAACACCAAGACACATCATAATTAAATTACCAAAGCAAAATGATAAAGAGAAAATATTAAAAGCTGCTAGAGAAAAACAGACAATCACCTACAAAGGAGCCCCCATAAGGATGACTTCTGACTTCTCAACAGAAACACTTGAGGCCAGAAGGGAATGGCAAGAAATATTCAAAGTAATGCAGAACAAGAACCTACAACCAAGACTACTTTATCCAGCAAGGCTATCATTTAAAATTGAAGGAGAAATAAAAAGCTTTACAGACAAAAAAAAACTAAAGGATTTCACTACAACCAAACCAAGGCTGCAAGAAATGCTAAGGGACCTGTTGTAAACAGATCAAAGGAAAAAAAGAATATAGCAAAAGAGAAAAACAGTTTTAAAGAAAAAAAATGGCAATGAACAATTACATATCAGTAATAACCTTAAATGTTAATGGATTAAATGATCCGATCAAGAGACATAGGGTAGCTGCGTGGATAAGAAAACAGGACCCATACATATGCTGTCTACAAGAGACACACCTTAAATCAAAAGATGCACACAGACTGAAGATAAAAGGATGGAAAAAAATATTTCACGCAAATGGAAATGAAAAAAAAGCTGGGGTAGCAATACTTATATCAGACAAAATGGACTTTAGAACAAAGACCATAATTAGAGATAAAGAAGGTCACTACATAGTGATAAAGGGAGCAATACAAAAGGAAGATATAACCATTATGAATATCTACGCACCTAATATAGGAGCACCTAAATATATAAAGCAGACTTTGATAGACTTAAAGGGCGAGATCAACAGCAATACTATAATAGTAGGAGATTTCAATACCCCATTAACATCATTAGATAGGTCCTCAAGAAAGAAAATTAACAAAGAAACAGCAGACTTAAAGGACATATTAGATGAACTCGATTTAATAGATATCTTCAGAACCTTTCACCCTAAAAGAGCAGAATATACATTCTTTTCAAGCGCTCATGGGACATTCTCTAGAATAGACCACATGTTAGGGCACAAAAGCGAGCTCAACAAATTTAAGAAGATTGAAATCATATCGAACACTTTCTCTGATCACAATGGCATTAAACTAGAAATCAACCACAATAGAAAAATTGAAAAACATTCAAACACTTGGAAACTAAATAGCACGTTATTAAACAATGAATGGGTTAACATTGAGATCAAAGAAGAAATTAAAAAATTCCTAGAAACAAACGATAATGAGCATACATCAACTCAAAATTTATGGGACACAGCAAAAGCAGTCCTGAGAGGGAAGTTTATAGCATTACAGGCATACCTCAAGAAGCTAAAAAAAGCTCAAATTAACAACTTAACCCTGCATCTAAAAGAACTAGAAAAAGAACAGCAAGTAAAGCCCAGAGCTAGTAGAAGGAAGGAAATAATAAAGATCAGAGCAGAAATAAGTGACATAGAGGCTAAAGAAACAATACAGAGGATCAATGAAACCAGGAGCTGGTTCTTTGAAAAGGTAAACAAGATCGATGAACCTTTAACAAGACTCACCAAGAAAAAAAGAGAGAGGACTCAAATAAATAAAATTAGAAACGAGAGTGGAGAAATAACAACTGACACAACAGAAATACAAAATATTGTAAGAAAATACTATGAAGAACTGTACGCCAAAAAACTAGACAACCTAGATGAAATGGACAAATTCCTTGAATCATATAATCTTCCAAAAATCAATCTGGAAGAATCAGAAAACCTAAACAGACCAATTACAACAAATGAGATTGAAACAGCTATCAAAAAACTCCCAAAAAAGAAAAGTCCTGGGCCTGATGGCTTCACAAGTGAATTCTACCAAATATTCAAAGAAGAACTAACTCCTATCCTTCTCAAGCTATTTCAAAAAATTCAAGAGGAAGGAAGACTTCCAAACTCCTTTTATGAGGCGAGCATAATTCTGATTCCAAAACCAGGCAAAGACAACACAAAAAAAGAAAATTATAGGCCAATATCCCTGATGAACTTAGATGCAAAAATCCTCAATAAAATATTAGCAAACCGGATCCAGCAATATATGGAAAAAATCATACACCATGATCAAGTAGGATTTATTCTTGGGAGGCAAGGCTGGTACAATATTCGCAAATCAATCAATGTGATTCATCACATAAACAAAAGAAAGGAGAAAAACCACATGATAATTTCAATAGATGCAGAAAAAGCATTTGATAAAGTCCAGCACCCATTCATGATCAAAACTCTCAGCAAAGTGGGAATACAGGGAACATACCTCAACATGATAAAGGCCATCTATGACAAACCCACAGCCAACATAATACTCAATGGGCAAAAATTAAAAGCTATCCCCTTAAGATCAGGAACAAGGCAGGGTTGCCCCCTTTCACCACTCTTATTCAACATAGTTCTGGAAGTCCTTGCCACAGCAATCAGACAAGAAAAAGAAATAAAAGGCATCCAAATTGGAAAAGAAGAAGTAAAACTATCATTATTTGCAGATGACATGATATTGTATATAGAAAACCCTAAAGTTTCAGTCAAAAAACTACTAGACCTGATAAAAGAATTTGGCAAGGTGGCAGGATATAAAATCAATACTCAGAAATCAGAGGCATTTTTATACACTAATAATGAACTGTCAGAAAGAGAAATCAGGGAATCAATCCCCTTTACCATTGCAACCAAAAAAATAAAGTACCTAGGAATAAATTTAACCAAGGAGATTAAAGACTTGTACTCAGAAAATTATAAAACATTGATAAAAGAAATCAGGGAAGATACGAATAAGTGGAGGCATATACTGTGCTCATGGTTAGGAAGAATAAACATCATTAAAATGTCTATATTACCCAAAGCAATTTATAAATTCAATGCAATACCAATGAAAATACCAATGACTTACTTCAAAGACATAGAACACATATTCCAAAAATTTATATGGAACCAAAAAAGAACACGAATAGCCTCAGCAATCCTGAAAAGGAAGAAAAAAGCGGGAGGTATCACACTTCCAGATATCAAGTTATATTATAAGGCCATTGTACTCAAAACAGCATGGTACTGGCATAAGAACAGGCACATAGATCAATGGAACAGAACAGAGAACCCAGAAATAAACCCACAGCTCTATGGACAACTGATATTTGACAAAGGAGGTAAGACAATACAATGGAGTAAAGACAGCCTCTTCAACAAATGGTGTTGGGAAAACTGGACAGCTACCTGCAAAAAAATGAAACTAGACCACCAACTTACACCACTCACAAAAATAAACTCAAAATGGATAAAAGACTTGAATGTAAGCCATGAAACCATAAGCATTTTAGAAGAAAACATAGGCAGTAAGCTCTCTGACATCTCTCGCAGCAATATATTTGCTGATTTGTCTCCACAGGCAAGTGAAATAAAAGACAGGATAAACAAATGGGACTTCATCAAACTAAAAAGCTTCTGCACAGCTAAAGACAATAAGAACAGAATAAAAAGACAAACTACACAATGGGAGAATATATTTGACATAGCGTCTGATAAGGGGTTAATAACCAAAATTTATAAAGATCTTGTAAAACTTAATACCAGGAAGACAAACAATCCAATCCAAAAATGGGCAAAAGAAATGAATAGACATTTCTCCAAAGAGGACACACAGATGGCCAATAGGCATATGAAAAAATGTTCAACATCATTAATGATTAGAGAAATGCAAATTAAAACCACAATGAGATATCACCTCACACCAGTCAGAATGGCGCTCATCAATAAAACAACACAGAATAAGTGCTGGCGAGGATGTGGAGAAAAGGGAACCCTCCTGCACTGCTGGTGGGAATGCAGACTGGTGCAGCCACTGTGGAAAACAGTATGGAGATACCTCAAGAAATTAAAAATCGAACTGCCTTTTGACCCAGCTATACCACTGTTAGGAATATACCCCAAGAACACCATAGCACTGTTTGAAAAGAAGAAATGCACCCCCATGTTTATGGCAGCATTGTTCACAATAGCAAAGATTTGGAAACAGCCCAAGTGTCCATCAGAGGATGAGTGGATTAAAAAGCTTTGGTATATATATACTATGGAATACTACTCAGCCATAAGAAATGATGACATAGGATCTTTTACAACAACATGGATGGGCCTTGATAACATTATACTGAGTGAAAGAAGTAAATCAGAAAAAACTAAGAACTATATGTTTCCACACATAGGTGGGACATAAAGATGAGACTCAGAGACATGAACAACAGTGTTGGGGTTACAGGGTGGGGGGAGGAGAGGGAGGGGGTTGGGGGAGGGGAGGGGCACAAAGATCATGGCTTTTCAGCATTGGCCATATTCCCCCCTTAATCTATAGACAGACAGCAAATATTTACGTATGGTGTTCCCACTATAAAGACTGCTGTCTTAGGGACAAATGCTGACAAACTATTTCAGCAGTTCCTCCTTCTTCAAAGTCTTATATGTAAACATAGAGCTCCATGTTTCATAGGACATACTCAAGCTCACTCCATGCTTCCTGGTGCTTTAGCACAAGGGAATGCCCCCCCCCTTTTTTTTTTTTTTGTTTTTTTTTTTTTTTTTTTTGTATTTTTTTTTGTATTTTTTCTTTTATTTATTTATTTTTTGTATATTTCTGAGGATGGGGATGGGGAGGCAAGCAGATAGACTCCTGCATGCGCCTGACTGGGATCCACCTGGCATGCCTACCGGAGGGAATGCTCTGCCCATCTGGGATGTTGCTCTGTTACAACCGGAGTCATTCTAGCAACTAGGGCGGAGGCCATGGGGCCATCCTTAGTGCCCAGGGTGGATTTGCTCCGGTGGAGCCTTGGCTGTGGGCGGGAGGAGAGGGACCGGGAGGGGGGAGAGGGAGAGGGGTGGAGAGGTAGATGGGCGCTTCTCCTGTGTGCTCTGGCTGGGAATCGAACCCGGGAATCCTGCACACCAGGCCAATGACTCCGACAGGTCTACCATATCATGCTTTTTACTTAAAAAAAAAAAAAAATTACATTTCTTTTGAAAGCTGATGAACAGGAGACACCAAATCTACCTTCTTTATTAGATCTAGCTAATAACACTGTTCTGTCTTTTTTCCAAATAGCTCCAGATATATGGAAAAGATTTATATAGGCGGATGGGGATCCTCAAACCCCTCAGCGAGATCTTCTGAGAATGGCTTTTAAGATACCTAGAGGCAGAAAAAGCCCAATAGAGATCAGGGGGAACTACCAGCTTTTAGGATACACCCTTAAAGGCTCCAGCACCCCAAAGGGGTCTCATAGGATGCCATCTGGGTCCTGCTTCAATAGTGGAAAGGAAGGTCATTGAGCTAAAGCCTGCCAGGCTTACACACCTCTGCTGTGAGGAAACAGGGACACTGGAAGGTGGGCTTCCCCCTCGCTCCTCTAAGGGAGGGTTCAGTCTCTTCCAGGCCTGCTCCAGCCACCTATGACCTAACCTTGCCCAGAATGCTGGGGTTTGCCACTGAAGGCTAAAGGTGCCCAGGGCCATCGGCCCCATCTACGACACTGTGGATGAGCCTAGGGTATTTCTTCCAAGAAGCAGGTAAACTGATCTCATTTGCACAAGGGCCACTTAACTATGTTTTGCCTGAATAGTCAGGTTCTTTATTCTTCCCTCAAAGATCTCTGTTGTGGGTGTTGATAGTCCTATTTTCTGCTGCTTTGCTTAATATATAGTGATTCCTTTATTCCTCCTACCTCAATGCCCCACTCATATTTCAGGCTGGGACCTACTCTTAATTTAGAGCTCTCTTTCCTCCTTTTGCCAACTTGTATTATGAATTTACCTTTGCCACCCAGCTTAGTGTATCCCAAGGTTCTCTTTACCAGGCCACAGTCACAGAGCTCCAGGGAAAAGCAACCTGGTCTCAACTCTCCAGGCAGAGGAGAACAGAAGCTCCATATCCACGCATGCTGCAAATGGCTTTTTCCAGTCTACCTGAATCATTACCAGCTAGAAGCAGCGGTCATTGGGACTTGGACATGAGCTGCAAAGTATAGAATGGTGACAACAATTCCAGTGCCATACAGACTTTTCCTGTGGGGAACTTTCCTGGACTCCTGCTCCCTGTGACAGCTCCTAACAAACTGAACTGTGGTTGGGTTGCATTTTTCAGGGATTTGGCATGGTGAGGGGGCCAACTTGGACTTGGGGAACATGTTAAGGACACTACTCATTTATGGATTCTTGCTGTATTGACCAAGAGTTTGCTTAAAGGCTTTTAATCACTGTAAAAAAAATAGAGGACTAGATGAAGAAGATGGGGCACATATACACCATGGTATATTATTCAGCTAGGAGAAATGGTGACATTGGATCACTTATAGCGGAATGGTGGAGTCTTGGTAGCATTGTGCGGAGTGAAATAAGCGAATCAGAAAAAAACAGGAACTGCAGGATTCCATACATTAGTGGGACATAAAAGCGAGACTGAGAGGCATGAATAGGAGTGTGGTGGCTAAGGGGGGTGGGGGGAGGGAAGGAGGGAGAGGGGGAGGGGAGGGGGAGGGGTACCGAGAGAACTGGATGGAGGGTGGCAGAGGACGATCTCTCTTTGGGTGATGGGTATGCAACATAACTAAATGACAAGATAACCTGGAAATGTTTTCTTTGAATGTATGTACCCTGATTTATTGATGTCACCCCATTAAAATAAAAATTTATTTATATATATATAAAAAAAAAACAAAAAAAAAAAACATAGATAATATTAGATGAGATTCATTTCACCCAAACCTCACCCAATTTTTAAATTGAAAATCAAAGACGTATTATTACCAAATGCCGTATTTTGATTGGGGCACCTGTCTCAACTGTCCGCCAAGCTACATGACTTAATTTGGTCTGTGAAAAGGGGTACGTGCTGTGCTTCTTCTGGGGTTCCCTACTTCACCCTGAAGGATGAGGGAGTCCACGATCCATTTCTATATACTGTACTGCAGTACAATGCTCATGTAGAAGTCGCTTAGCTGAAAGATAAGACTTCAAATTGATACTAAAACCAGAATAGGCCACTTTTGACCATCTAGACCAGTGGTAGTCAACCTGGTCCCTACTGCCCACTAGTGGGCATTCCAGCTTTCATGGTGGGCGGTAGTGGAGCAACCAGAGTATAAATAAAAAGATAGATGTAACTATAGTAAGTTGTCTTATAAAGATCTATTCTGCCAAACTTAGCAAAAATCTGACATAAAGTACTTGGTAAGTAATTATTATTATATGCTTTAACTTGGCTGTAACTCTGCTTTATAAATTTTATAAAGTAAAGTGACTTCCCTACTTAATAAATCACCATGACTGTGGAACCGGTGGGCGGTTAGAAAATGTTACTAGTAACAGAGATACAAAAGTGGGCGGTAGATATAAAAAGGTTGACTACCCCTGGTCTAGACCATGCTTGCTTTTTATTTATTCTTTAATTTTATTTTTTTGGTCTGCCTGGAGTTACATCTTTGGAATTACAGAAATAGAAGCATCAATATGATGCACAAACTGGGGGAGGGGGGAAATCTCAAGAACCGGGTTCCAATCTCGCACTTTCTTCCCGACAGGTGTGACTGTGAGTGGTCCTCCGTCCTCACACACCTGAGGCAAAGTAGGCTGGTGCCTCAAACGGGAATAAGGATCTCTCACCCACAGGGTTCATGTACCCAAATCCTTAGCCCCCTGGGTGGTGTTCATGAGGCGTCGACCACGGCCGAGCGTCCAGGTGAATGTCCAGTCTGCTTTTGGGCTCCTCTTCTGTCAAAATCCTGTCACCCTCATGAGAAAGTGGCACTGACCCTGCACCTTGTTGACAAGAACGTGACTGTGAAGACCCCTCTCACTGGTCCTTGTCCATACCTTCCTGCACTCCCAATGAGCATTATCGACACAAATACCTCGCTAACTGTTAAATCCGCATTCTTTCCACTGCTCTTCCTTGGTGGGCCTCAGCGCTTTTGGAGAGCCGATGAAGTCTTGGCTAACGGGAAGAATATCTGATGGATTCTGACATTGCTTTATCATTCTGAATCGTTCAAAAGCAGGCACCGCAAGTACGTGGCAGATTGGCCATTGCCAGTGGATTTTTAAATGTGAGCGGTACAAAATGGCGCACTGAATGTTAACTTGAAATTCCATGGGAGTCAGCCCTTCCAAAGCTATCAAGGGGTGTCACTGGTCTCTCTGGCCAATTTGATGTTCTCCTGGGCTATTTTCAATGTTGAAGTCCTAAATGTGTAACAGCCCCTTAGATCACTGCTTCATTATGTGTCTTAACCTAACTGCCACCAAGTTAGATCTGTTTTGCTTTGTTACTCCCACTTTCTTTACTTCTTGTCCTGTTGGTCTTTCTCGTCTACTCTATACTTGGTGTGTGAGGTGCCTTAACACGTGGGCACGGGTGATGATGTGTGCAGGTGAGTGAAGGACAGAGGCCATGTCCTGCCACAGTGAGGCTCAGCCCCGTGACATTGTACGGGGTCGGTGAGGAGAGAAAGACCAGGGTGTCTCATGGTCCTCTCCCCAAATTATTCCTAATTGCCCCCTCCCTCTCTTTCTCTCCATCTCTATTTCCAAGTCCTGCTTATGCACCTGGTGCCTGTGTCTTCACATTTCTGTAATTTTGTCTTACTTTTAGGCTTTTGATTTATTAACTGGTATGTAATTTTTTTTTTATTTTTTTTTTATTTTTTTTTTAATTTTATTCATTTTAGAGAGGAGAGGGGGAGAGAGAGAGAGAGAGAGAGAGAGAGAGAGAGAGAGAAGGGGGGGAGGAGCTAGAAGCATCAACTCCCATATGTGCCTTGACCAGGCAAGCCCAGGGTTTTGAACCAGCGACCTCAGCATTTCCAGGTCGACACTTTATCCACTGCGCCACCACAGGTTAGGCGGTATGTAATTTTTGTATGTGTTTTCATAAGTCATAAAAAATAGGCATCACCAATCCAGAGAATATGTTTTAAAAGGTTGCAGAGTGATTTAAATTCACAAAGAGACTTTTCAGAACCATTTTTTGAATCCAAAATTAAAGCTTTGTTACAACCCACATGGAGAGGAGGCTGTAAAACATTGTTTATTGTTGGAAGGGAAATTGTCCTGTGGAATGTTCGGTGCAATTTTCCCAACATAAATTACTGTAGGTTTTGCTAGCGGGGCTCTTTGCTTCGTTGACTGTTGTGAAGTTAGTATTATGAGGGTTAAGTGCTTTAAAAATGGACAAGAAACGTGAGCAGCATGTGCTTAGATATTAATCTCAGATATACGAGTGTGTAAATGTGTATATCTCCATGGATGGCTATCTTTGAAATGGCCGCTGCCGTTGAGAAATTAAGAGTAAGGCAGCATTTTTAACCAAGCCTTTTAAATACCTGACTCACTGACCCCTCAGTCAAACTGTAGAAAAACAAAAGTAAAAATAAATACAAAGAAAACAACCCCCTGGGTCCATAGGGATCCCTACTTACGGAGGGCTACCTGTGTTCTCCCTTCTCCCGCCCAGAGACTGACCCTGTCCTGGCCATTTTCCCACCATCACTGACCACCTTCCTCAACCGGCCCCGGGAAGACCCAGACCCTGTATGCCGAGTTGACAGTCAGTAATACCATTAAGTAGGCTCTGCAGAGATGGGGAAAGGACCAAAGAAATGCATTTAATTTTAATCAGGCAGCCACCTTACACAACCATGAATCAAGGGCTTCCTAAGTCACAACAATTTCTTTTCCTATTATTCATCAGAAATTGCCCATTAAAACTCCGATTATATCTTAACGACGGAACAGAGGTAAGCTGTGGGGGACAGATAATTCATTATCTCGATCTTTCTCTACAGACCCGATTTGCACTTATCTCAGCAAATGAACCACTTCCTTCTGCCTGTTCTCCGAGCACCCTCTGTCTTAACCGTCCTTCCCGTTCCCCTCGGCTGGCGTCCACGGCGGAAGGGTCAAGTCTCTCTGACAACAGGCTCAGCCTCCCTCCCTCTTCTTCTTCTTCTTTTTTTTTTTTTTTTTTTTTTTTTTTGTATTTTTCTGAAGCTGGAAATGGGGAGAGACAGTCAGACAGACTCCCGCATGCACCCGACCGGGATCCACCCGGCACGCCCACCAGGGGGCGACACTCTGCCCACCAGGGGGCGATGCTCTGCCCCTCTGGGGCATCGCTCTGCTGCGACCAGAGCCACTCTAGCGCCTGAGGCAGAGGCCAAGGAGCCATCCCCAGCGCCCGGGCCATCTTTGCTCCAATGGAGCCTCGGCTGCGGGAGGGGAAGAGAGAGACAGAGAGGGAGGAGGGGGGGAGGTGGAGAAGCAAACAGATGCCTCTCCTATGTGCCCTGACCGGGAATCGAACCCGGGTCCCCCGCACGCCAGACCGACGCTCTACCGCTGAGCCAACCGGCCAGGGCCCCTCCCTCTTCTTAAAGCAGTACTTGGGACAACTTACAACTCTGAACTCCTTTTCTTCCCGCCCCTTTGAGACGTACCTTTTCCCTCAGCCTCTTGCTAGTTTTACCACCCAATATTGTCTTTCTCAAAGACCTGAGTTCAGGTCATCCTTTTTGAAATGTGGTCATCAGAGGCGAGCCCCTCTGCCAGCCAGTCTCTGTGGGCGGGTGGAAGCCCGACTTCTGTACGAGCCAATTATCTTGGTTACTTCATAATTGGAAGTTTCTGTCTCTTATTCCCCTTCGTCTTTTTTTTTGCCCATCCCATCACCCCTGGCTCCTCTGGAAACCTTCGGGTTGTTCTGTCAGTGGGCCTGTTTTTGTTTAGTTTCTTCATGTGGTTTTTTAATGTCACATATACAGTAAATAAGTCACGGAGGTGTAATGCGCCACATGGGGAAACTAGTCAATATGATAACTTTGTATGGTGATGGGTGGTTACCAGATTTATCACGGGGATTGCTTTGTAAGGTGCATAAGTCTTGACAAACTATGTTTGTTATACACCTGAAATGCACATAAGGTTGTAGGCCTGTAACAGGGAATAAATATGCTCTGTCGCTGATGTTATTATTTTATTATTATTATTATATTATATTATTATATTATTCCAACCAGCCCCAGAATAGAACTAACGTACGAATATACTAATAAAGTAAATTTGTGAAAGTATTTCTGTAAAGCCACCCATGTGAATCTTAATAAATATTAAACCCAGCTTGTTACTTGACTATAACTATGATTTAATGTTCCCATTCTAGTAATCAGAGTTATGTACTTTGTAACAAATCAAAAGTACACAATGAATTCTAAGCTTTCACCTCTGGCTGAGTTCTTGTTATCACAACGGCCTGTTTCCCTCCCGGAATGAGGAATGTGAAGGCTGGGGATGAGTCACAGACATCTGGTTGACTCACATCAAGAGTTAACATCAGAAAGAACAATGACTCTAGTTTACAAGCTACTTATTAACTTCGGTTCCAGTTCCAAGACCAAGAAGACCGCAGAAGTCCAGCCAGCCATGAAGGAGCCCCTTTCTCGAGAGAAACCGCCAACTGCTCTCCCTCTGGGAGTCTCCCCCTGCAGACACCCCTGAACCCCTGCGTCATCTGGCTAAGGCAGCTGAGCTGTGAAGCTGGGTTTGTGAGGACAGGAGTCCCAGCCATCTCCTCAGGTGGCTAGCGCTTACATAAACCTCTTTCCTTCTCACCAGCACCTGAGTCACGGATATTGGCTTTTCGTGTCACGACAAACAGCTGCACCTGTGTTCGGTAACAAGCCAACTATATGTCAATTAAAAATTAAAGTAAATAAAAAAGAAGCAACAATTTGAAAACTCAGGTGGTCTCATCACATTGACCAACCTTCCCCCAGTGGCTGTCCTTCTTGTCCACTAGCCCACACCGGTTTGAAAACTTCGCGCCTTTTGTCTGTGCAGCTGAGATTGAGCCCTCTCCTCTCCTCTCCTCTCCTGCGGCCGTCTTGAATAAACTGTTCCTGGGAGTTTAGCCTCATCCAGTGCAACTGCTGTAGGTCCCCTCCGCGGTGAAGATCATTGCTGGCCTGTGTTCTGTCCTCCCAAGATCACTCTGAGCCCTAAGGTCTCCAAACGTCAACTTGTTCATCTCCAGATGTGGCCTCCAGATGTGGCCACTTGGCGCTCGTTGGGTAGTACTTTCAGAAGCAGGTAGAAGGCAGAAATCCGGCAAGCATCTCAAAGAGATCAAAACAGAGGCAGACATGTTGGCACTACATTCTACACCTGTCACTCTTTCCCTTCTTCTCATGTCCCCGTGAGAGCTCAGGGTGTTAGGGAGGCGTCTGTCACAGATCAAACAAAGCCACAGAACCCTCACCTCGACCTGAACTGGAGATCGGAAAACAAAATACTTAAGTAACTTCAAAAAGTCACAAATGGTCTTGTGCTAAATTAGGGCTTTGGTACTCGATATGAATGGATATTATTTCCCAAATGAAAAAAAAGAAAAGAAAAAGAAATTGTCACTGGTCTCTCAGCCTTTCTTATACTAATCTGGAATCAGAGGTTGTTAGAACTAAAGGCAGCATTAGAGCATCGATCTAAGGCTCTAGTTTGACAGAAGAGAAACTTGGAACCCTGAGATTTTCCTTCTCCTCCGGGTCACAAAATCAGATCTCTCCTGGCCTCTAGTTAGAGCCCTTTCACCAAACTGGGCTAATTCTTATGCAGCCCAGTGAAGAATGCCCAGGGAGCTAGTGGAAAATATCATTGACTCCACTGTTGAACGTTAGCAAAGTTAGTGACCTGACTGTCGCCCAATTCACGGAGGCTTCAGCTTCTCCAAGTATATATATCTGAGTTCAGCATAGCTTTGAAAGAATAGAATTCAAAACCCTACCAAACTTTCTTTCCCCATTGCACTCGTACAGAAATGCTATGTGGAACATTCTCTTACTGCATACATTTTTAAATGTCAAAATGAAATGGTAACAAGTGGGGGAAGGGGAAGACATCATCACTGCGGATCAGAACGCCTTTAGGTATGAGGCTGACAACAGGCAACGGGCGAATGTTACTTCTGCTTCTTTCCACAGAAAGCCGCCGACTTCCCGTCGTCTACCCCGCAATCATCACCTCGTGCCCGGGCCCTCTTGGCAGAGGCAATCATGGCTGCCGCACAGGACCACCAGCGACATCCAGCCTTTCCTCGGCATTTAATTAACTCCCGGGATGTCTCTCTCTGAGAGTGCATTGTTTCAAGAGTAGCAATTACGAGCTATTTTGGCTCCCTCATTTACTCCTGCGTTTCTGACTGTCTCCCTTGGATTGAGGAGAGGGAACAATTAGCTTTGGAGGAAAAAAAAAAAAAAAAAAGAGAGAAAAGGCAATGGCCGGGCTCTCAGTTGACAGTTCCAGCACAGCCCCGATTCCGAGTCACCGCGGTCCTAAGGCGAGGGAGACAGGAGCCAGAGTCTTGTCTGCTGGTCTCTTTCGTCCCAGTTTCAGGACGTTTATCTTTGACCTATGCTTGCTTCTTTCTCAGTTCAGAATACCATCTTATAGCCACAGCCATGAAACGTTTCTTCTCTGTAGCTGAAGATTTTTGATGATATATATATATATATATATATATATATATATATATATATGAAACCTCTTCAAAAAAGGTGACAGCTCAGTGGCCCTTTTCTGCTGAAAACTGAGATAAAACCTACCAGAGACTTTCTGTCGGGCTTTGCTGATGTATCTCCTTGTTTCCATGGGAATCTTCCCTTTCTCCCCTCTGGTCCTCTGTCTAATACCTCAATACACAACTAAATGAGCCTTCCCTCTCTGGTTGTGTTTCCACCTTTACTTATTTATAAGGCCATCCTAGCATCTCTAAGTAATGACCTAACCATGGTGTTCACACTCAGCGTCCTCCAGCTCTCTCTGTTCTGATTCGTTATTTTGAATTTCTCTTTTTCGGTCCTGTTACTACAGCCAATAACATTCCAGTTATCCGTTCCATTTCGGATCAACATTCCAGTTTCCATTCGAGGAATTCTTTAAGAATTGGTCTATTACGGGATGTAGATTTTTTTTTACAATAGATAAAAGCATCAGGGTTGCCGCATGGAAGAAGAAGAAGGAGGAGGAAGAGGAGGAGGAGGAGAAAGAGGAAGAAGAGGAAAAAGAAGAAGAAGAGGAAGAAGAGAAGAAGGAGGAGGAGGAGAAGGAGAGGAAGAGGAATAGGAAGAGGAAGAGGAAGAAGAGGAAAAAGAAGAGGAAGAAGAGAAGGAGGAGGAGGAGGAGGAGGTGGAGAAGGAGGAGGAGGAGGAGGAGGAGGAAGAGGAGGAGGTGGAGGAGGAGGAAGAAGAAGAAGAATCATCTAACTTTAGGGACACAAAAGTATATATATTCTTGAAATTTAGTGGGTTTCAACCACTTATTAAATTCCATGTTTGCTTAGATGTCAATTTTCGTTCCTGTCTCTCACTCCCCTTCCCATTTTACATGGAAATGTGTAATCTTTCCTCACATACCTTCAGAGCCATCTTACCTTCTTCCAGAGATGGAGGGACTGGAGGAAGACTCCCACGCCCAGTTCAGTGATACTCTGCGACATCTCATCCTCGACCTATTTACTGTTCATACGTACCAGAAAGGGGGGGGGGTATGCTTCATCGTGACATTCTCAATGCAAGTGATTTTATTTGTACTGCAGGTGCCCACTGGGATAATTTCACAAAAATGATTATGGTGCCATCAAATGTTTTGTTAAAATTCTAAATTCATAATGTCTGTGGCATTCTCCCTTTTCATAGCATTTGTTTTATGAAGATACAGCTGACCTGCTTCACATGCCCTGGGATCACCTATTTGAAGTGTGCAATGCAGTGTTTGTTTAATACAGTCAGGGACTGCTGCAGTCGTCGCCTCTGTGGATTTTAGAGTATCTCTTCCTCCCCCATAAAGAAACATTGTGCCTGTTAGCAGTCACTCTCCATTCCCCCCAGGCCGCCCAGCCTTAGGCAGCCACTAGCTACTCTGTCTCCACAGATTTGCTAAAGCTGGACACTTCATACAAAGGGACTCATGTCGTGTGCGATGGCTTGCAACTGGTTTATCTCACACAGCACTTTCCTTTTGAAGCTCATTCGTGTAGTAGCAGGGGCCGGTCACTCATTCCTTCTTGCTGCCCAATAACACTCTCTGGTACAGGTGGGCCACATTTTATTTATCCATTTACCAGCTGATAAACACTTTGAGACCGTTGTAAATAATGCTGCTTTGTACGGTTATTGCAAGTGCTTTTTGTTGTTGTTGATTGATTGATTTATTGATTTTAGAGACAGAGGAATGGAAAGAGAGAGAAAGAGAGATTTGTTTTTCCCACTTATTTATGCATTCATTGGTTGATTCTTATATGTGCCCTGACCAGGGATTGAACCTGCAACCTTGGCATATTGAGATAATACTCTAACCATCTGAGCTACCTGGGCAGGGCTATCATTGCAAGTTTTGTATGGACACACATTTCATCTCCCTTGGTTATGCACTAAGGTGTCAAGGGCTAAGTCGCATGATAACTTTATATGTTTACCTCTCTGAGGATTTGCCAAGACTACTTTCCAAAGAAACGTCACCATTTTGCATTCCCTTATACCACTCCAAATATCTGTCTTTGAACTTTTCCACATGCTTGCCAACACTTCTCATTAAATATCTTTTTGATTATAGTTCTCAAAGTAGGTGTGAAGTGGCATCTCATTGTGGTTTTGACCTACATTTCCCTGAGATCTATTAGTATTGAGCATCTCTTAATGCACTCATTAGTATATCTTTGTGATATCCCTTTAATCAACTAATTTTGTTATTCTGTCAAAAGCTAGATTTTTTTTGGTTCTTTAAATTTTTCTTTCTGAAATTTATCATTCCAGTGAACATACCCTACCTCTACTTGATTTCTATTGAAATACTTCCCTCTAATTCTGAGAAGAAGGTGTATTCTTTATTGCTATCTAAGATCTCATCTCTAAAAATCTTTCAGATTGAGCTGTCCACAATTTTTACTGATTTCCTCCCTTAAAATCTTATAGGCTTCATGATTGTGGGTAAAATTCATTATTTATTATCATTGCAAATAAGTAAGTCCAGACTTGGTTTCTTTCAGTTGTTGTTTTTTTTTTTAAAGATTTATTTATTTATTTTAGAGAGTAGAGAGAAAGAGAGAGAGAGAGAGAGAGAAGAGGAGAGGAGCAGGAAGCATCAACTCGCACAAGTGCTTTGACCAGGCAAGCCCATAGTTTCGAACCAGCAACCTCAGTGTTCTAGATTGATGCTTTATCCATTCTATAAGTATCATATTAGATCAGTGTGGCCCTGAGAAGTCAGATTTATGGTCACAGCTATGTCCTGGAAACATTACCTAAACCATCTGCTGAAAGATGATAAACTCATGCATCCATTTATTCCTCAAATATATATTATTGTGTCAAGACTTGAAACTCAGTATTTTAAAATCGCTAAACCTGGTCTCCATTTTGACATTCGAAGCCGGATGCCCAGACTAGCTTGCAGAACGGTTGCTTTACCAACGCAAGGGGGTGAGCGTTTTAGGGGACCCTTCCACACTGCAAGATGAGCAGTTTATTATTCCCACTCTGCAGATTGGACAAACAAGGTGAAAAAGTCCTACAGGAAGTCAGAGGCTGTCTGGCTAGTAAGAGTTCAGGAAGGACGTGGACTTAGGTCACCCTTACAAGAGAGTGTCTCTCTAACATTTTCTGTCTCTTTAGGCTGGAAGGGCTCACACTGAAGAATAATAACCAAGGCATCAAATTAACTAAGACGGAAGGCCTTTGACTCTCAGCTCCAAGGCTCAGCTCTAATGTTCTCTCCTTCATGAACCCTCCCACCCTTTGTCAGAATGCGGCCGCTGTTCCTCTCTGTCTGCTGAGTTTCTGTCTGCCTTTCTTCTTCTGCTTCTCTCGACGGTCAGATCCTAGTTAATGAAGAGGAACCATGTTTCCCTGAGGGTGGACACTGTCGCCTTGACTCTTTTGTTTCATCTCTAGCTGCCTGCCTTAAACAGCAGGTGTCTAGTTAGTTCTCGCATGCCCCTAATTACTCATTCAATGAAAAAAAGAAACATTTCTGAGAACGACAAGTTCTCATATCTTGCAGTTGAAGGGATGTTACTGTGCAGATATCCCAAAAACCATTACTGCGTTTAAACCGTTCTTATCTGTTCTCATTCACCCTGGTTCTCTTCGCTCTGGTGTGAAAAGATTATATGTACCTAAGACCACAGACCTGCAGTTCCCTTCAACCTGCACTCAGATCCTGACCTTGATGCTCAGTATCTTTGAGACTTTGGGTAATTTCTTTTTTTTAAATCCATATACATCTCAATGACCTCATCTCAAATAATGGGAGTCTAAATGCTAATCTCACACAAGGCGGAAGGATTTTGAGAATGGTTGGAGATGGAATAAAAAGATGTCCCAACGCTCATAGCATGGCTTCTGTCACTCAGCAGGAACTGTTCATGAAGATAATGTTAGTATTTCTTTGTTGGTTCTATCCGAGCAAAATATTTTAATTATTTTCTTTTAATCAAATATAAGATACATTTATGTACGCTTGTTATCAATATGGCTCTCGATTCTCTGTAGCTCTCAATTCCCACCTGTCATACTCCTAAAAGAAAGATGATGGCTTGGAAAACACTACCTATTATAATAGAAAAAAGAAAAAAAGCAGGTTCTTATTCTAGTCATAATAGCTGTGCTCTGTCTCAGAATCTAAAGGCTCTATCGTATAGCTCCCTCTCTCCAGGGAAGTAAAGATAAGATTGGGGAAGATCAGCTGTAATTTAACATGATAACCAGGAGAAAATGAGAATAAATGGGGTTGAACAAGTCACAGAAAGAAAGTGCAGTAAAATTACAGACTGTAGCAAGATGCCAGGAAATGCATAGATTACAGAGAGAGATGGACAGAGTCTAGACTTGGTGGGGGTGGGGGGGGGATTGGTGTCGTGGCATTGTGCACCTGAAGTCTATATAATTTTATTAACCAGCATCACCCCAATCAATTCAATAAGAAGGACAAATAATAAGGTCTTCACTCGAGTTAATTTTTTTTTTCTTTTCCTGTGCGGATGATATTTCAGGCTTGGTAGAATGTTTTGCTAGAAAAATTTTTATTGATTAAATGGAACATAACTTTTCCCTCTTTTATATTTTCTTTGAATGCAGATGCTCCACGGAGAGCCCTCTGGTGTGGAAGGCGCGTGCTCAGACTCTGGAGGTGTGCCTGTCTCTCCACCCACGCCGGGGACCACGTGCCAGTCCGGAAGGACGAGCCTGGAAAGGTTGGCCGCACACTGTGATCCCCACAGCCCCTGTCACTCACGTTGGTGTCCCCGGAGCACCGGCCGCACACTGTTATCCCCACAGCCCCTGTCGCTCACGTCGGTGTCCCCGGAGCACCAGCCGCACACTGTGATCTCCACAGCCCCTGCCACTCACATTGGTGTCCCCGGAACACCGGCCACACACTGTGATCCCCACAGCCCCTGTCACTCACGTTGGTGTCCCCGGAGCACCGGCCACATACTATTATCCCCACAGCCCCTGTCACTCACGTCGGTGTCCTCAGAGCACCGGCCACACACTGTTATCCTCACAGCCCCTGTCACTCACGTCGGTGTCCCCGGAGCACCAGCCACACACTGTTCTCCCCACAGCCCCTGTCACTCACGTCGGTGTCCTCAGAGCACCTGAACTAATTGGGTTGCGTGCCCCAACCATAGATATCGCCTGTCTTCTTCTCTCAAGAAGAGAAAACAAAATGAGGTTACAGGGTAAACACTACGTCTTTGCTCGTGTCCTCGTCTCATCTGAAAAGCAGTTCGCGTAGTGTGGGAGCTCCAAGGAACACAGCCGGGGTCGGGGATTCTAACATTTTGTTTTCCAGGTGAGTTAATCAAGGTCCAGGAAAGCGAGGTGACGATGGTGGGCGTTGTCACAAGGCTTGGGCAGAAGCCGGAAGGGAGCTGCCGCCTCCGTTCTGATCCTGGCCTGGCCCTCGCTCTCTTCACCCCGAGGGCAGCACCACGAGTGGGCATCACCCATGGACACCGCCTGCCTGGCAGCCCCCGGGAAAGGCCATTGGAACGACCTCGGGTTAAATGAAAAGAATGAACTCCTTCTGGGGGGAATGTTCTTGAACATTGGTTAAACATCGTTTTTTGTTTGTTTTTTTATTTGTTTCTTTATTTTGTGGCATAGGTCCCAAGTCACTCCCAAATATAAAAACAATCCAGTATGGCGTGGGACTCAGTTTCCTTAAAAATGTTGGCATTAATTTACTGCAGCACCCGTTTTCTGTTGCAAGTTCAGTATTCTGCATTAAATGACCCAGTGTCCTCCGGAAGGACAGGAAGATTATGAATTGGCCACCTTGTAATCATTACGAGAGACCTACACTTCTAACCCGTCTTCAGAAGGTGGTATGGGGGTGTTAGTCATGACAATGACCCCTCTTGAAAAAAGGAGACCGATGAGACCTCCACCTAATGTTTCCTGAGGCATTTTCCATATCTCAGTGCATTTTATTTGCCAAACTGTGCCACGCACGCACGCACAGAACAATTGTGGAATTGTGGCCATTAACCGAGAGCTGAGAACATGGAAAGATGATAACCTGTAAACCCCTGTCCGTCAGGCAGACAGCACTGGACCCCCCATTACAGAGGAGGAAGCTGGAGTCACCAGCAGGTCAGAGCTGTGTTGTCTGGTAAGAGGACTCGGGAGCCTGCAAGTGACTTGTCCATCTCAATACTCGGATCGCGACTGCAGCCTCTGACACATCCCTTCTTCCCACTCCTGCCAGCATCTGGCTCAGGTGGCACCAAGGAACACCTGGGGAAGTGTCCACTGCTGTTCAGGAACTGAATATCTTCAAGACCCAGGCTTTCCCCCGAGTGCTTACAGTCTGATTGCAAGGTCTACTGAAACCAGGCAATGAATCATTCTATGGCTTATTATCAGTCTGTTCTTAGCTTGGTCAAATTCTTCTGATCCCCACACATGGGGTGGCCCTCCTCAACTGTGAACTGTGATCTGAATGTGTGTGTCTCCTTCAAATTTACGTGTTGAAACTTTAATCCCAGTGTGATGATATTAAGAGGTGGGGTTTTTGGGAGGAGCTTAGGTCATGAAAGTACCACCCCCCATGAATGAGATCAGTGCCTTAGAAAAGGGACCTCAGGGGGCAACCACACTTCTTCACATGTGAGGATATAAGGAGAAGTCTTCAGTCCAGAAGAGGGCCCTCACTCAGCCCTGGCTGGCTAGCTCAGTGGTAGAGCATTGGCCTGGCATGTGGAAGTTCTAGGTTCAATTTCTGGTCCGGGCACACAGGAAAAGCACCCATTTGCTTCTCCACCCTTCCTTCTCTCCTTTTTCTCTCTCTCTCTTCCGGCAGCCAAGGCTCCATTGGAGCAAAGTTGGCCGGGGTGCTGAGGATGGCTCCATAGCCTCTGCCTCAGGTGCTAGAATGGCTCTGGTTGCAGCAGAGCAACAGCCCAGATGGGCAGAGCATCGCCCCCTGGTGGGCATGCCGAGTGGATCCCGGTCGGGCCCATGTGGGAGTCTGTCTGCCTCCCTGCTTCTCACTTCAGAAAAATACAAGAAGAAGAAGAGAAGAAGGAGGAGGAGAAGGAGGAGGAGGAGGAGAAGGAGGAGGAGGAGGAGGAGGAGGAGGAGGAGGAGGAGGAGGAGGAGGAGGAGGAGGAAGAAGAAGAAGAAGAAGAAGAAGAAGAAGAAGAAGAAGAAGAAGAAGACGACCCTCATCGGACCATGCTGGCAACTTGATCTTGGACTCCCAGCCTCCAGACCATGAGAAACAAAGTTCTCTTGCTTCTAAGCCTCCCAGGCTGCGATATTTTGCCATAGCAGCCCGAGTGCACTAGGACCCTTGCCTCACCCAGGGCAGTGAAAACTCTCAGGTGTACCTGTAAATCCATAAGTGGACTTATGAGTCCTTCTGTGATCTCTCTCTCTCTCGATGATGTCCAAATCACAGACACTTAGCTCTGTAGCAGAAGCCAGTGCAACTTCATTTTTCAGTCTCTGAATATTTAGATAACTTGCATGTTGGAAGGAAAATAGCCCACTTGGGTAACATAATAATATCTCTCTCATCTGCTTATTCATATGCCAAATTCCTTCTTCGGGCACAGATTTTATTGAAATATTACTTCACTGCAATATCCGTACTGAACGAGTAAATTAGTGTACATTAAATTACACTCTTCCCATATATATATACATATATATACTAATATATACATATATATTAATAATAATTTATACATATACATATTAATTTTAAGAACATTAGGTTTCACAGGGGGGAAATCAAATTATAAATAACAAATCCTTGGGAAAGTAATATGTGGTTATATTTCAAGAATATATTTTAATGTATTGACAGTATTTCTGACTTTAAACAAATAGAACCTGATGGATATTTATCTAATATTTTTGGAATATTCAATATATAAATACTAAAACCATCACTAGCAACCTTTATTATGCAAGGAAATTTTAGAAGTTCTAGAAATTTTATTTCTGAGAGTCAAGGTTATCTGATCTTAAGTTGTCACTGATCGGCAAAATCTTTTACATTCTCGAGCAATGATGACAAGCGTGATGGTTACAATTGCACCAGGGTGGGTAAGTAGCGCTCAGTGCCATGTCTGGAGAGGGCCATGGGGCCACAGGGAAGGAAGCAAGCAAATATTCTCACCCACACATCGTGTCTCAAAGTCTCCCAATGCGGCTGCATCTCTCAGAACAAAGCTGACATGACTAATTCAGGCCACGCCGGTTACTTGAGAGATACTCACACCCACAATGGTGGACTCTTTGTCCAAGACAACAGAAAGTGTCATGAGAAGCTCTTAGTTTTCGTGGCTGCTGAAGTGGTTGAAAGTTTCACGGATGCTCCTGAAGACTCCTTCTGAGAAAATGAGCCATGCCTTCAACTCCCAAAGACCGTCAGAGGGTCAGTTAGGACGAACATTGACATTATCTCAACCAAACCTCTTTTTGGAATCCAGAAGCTGGTTAAGCCTGACATTCTCTCCCTGTGTCCCGCTGAGGTCTAGGGAAATACACTCCCTTGTCAGCCACTGTTTTCCATATTCCACCCCCCCCCCATTTCTGTACTTCTCTTGGCATTTCCTTCACGTTCTAACTTTTCACTTCCCGTTCCCTTCAACCCTTTGAACTCTGCCCATTGGGCACCATTCTATACTGAAACACACAAACAAAAAACTCCAAAGAACTCAAACTTTCTAAATTGTCAAACGTTACTCAACCTTAGTCACCTACCTGTGTGACTGTATCCTTGACTGTCTCTTTGCCCAGAATTCCTGTGTCTCTGGTCTTAGCCCCCACATGTCAACGTTCCAGTCTCGGTCCTATGCGAGCCTACATGAGGTCATCTCCCCGCAGTTGTGCTGGGAGATAGTCTTCATCATCTCAGGCATTTCCTGTCCCTCCCTTTGGCCTCTGACACAGTCCCAGTTCCATACTGCCTTGAGCATTCCTAATCAATAACAGAGTCAACCACTTAAGTCACAGCTATGAATATCCCTCCCCCCAGGGACCCCTTATCTAGTGTTACATAATACCTATCAGAATCCTAGCCTTGAATCTATTTAAAGACTTCATTCCATCCACGGCTGTGACCAGATCGCTCAATGATGAAAACAAAGCCTGGGACCACGGAGCCTTCGCTCTCTGGCGATTTCTTAAAACCGAATTCCTCTCATTTCCCGTGATCCTAGTCGCTTCTCTCTATTCTAAAACACGCAGAAAGCAGTCTCCTGCCTGAGACAGAAGAGAGGCAGTAAAAGTAAAATAAAAATTACACTGAATTTCTTTCCCCCATCACGGATAAAACCCTGCCTCTATTTACATTCCACTAAAACATTCATCTTCGTTTGTTCCCTTTCTACCAGTTCCAGCACAAGAGGTGGTTTCTCCTGCCGTCAGCTAGTCTTCCATGTGTTTAAAATAGGCCACTCGTCATTCCTCTGGGAGCTGATGGAAACATTGATACGCCATAGCTTCTCCCAGGGACCTCTCCCCTGTCTCCATGGGCGCTCACCACCCCCCCCCCCCCACGGTGAATAAATATGGTTGGACGGCTCCTGTCATCGAACAAGAACCCTCCTCTGGCTCTCCTGCTCCTCTAGTCACCGTCCTTCTCTGCTCTTTCCTCCGGGATGCGTCATCAATGAAAGTCAACCCTCACCTCCTATGTGTCCCCCTGAGCTCGGGAGACGCGACATCTTCCAGGTCATCAGTGGGCAGAGAACGGAATTCAGTGGACACTTTTTTTATATGGCTCATTGTGTCCATAGCATTGGAAATAATTGCTTCTGATACTTGTTAAGAATCTCTCTTCTCCCTCGTCTCCAGTGCCAGCACTCTCTCGGGCTCTTCTCCCTCTTCTTCCATCTCTGACTTAATTAGGACATGAGCTTGGTCTCTAAGGGGACACGTCGGCCGCCTACTGGCAGGCGGGCGTCCGGCCGGTCATCGGCTGTTACAGGAATTCTTTACCACCTGAGCCCGGTCAGTTGGCAGAGTCTACCTTCCTCGATAGAACCCCAAACTTTCACAACCTTGCCATCCGGGCTTCTTGACCACCAGCCTGTGCGCCCCTGACACACCCGCTTTGACCCGGGAGCCAGAGCACGCAGGCAGCGGACTGGTGCGGACCTTCCCGGCAGCGCCAGTGGGCAGGAGGGACCTTTCGAGAGGCAGGGTTGGCTGGGCTGGAAGCGGTAGCCAGTGCTTAGAGGACGGGCGGGGATAAACCAGACAGGCACATTCGCAGGGCTGGTGGCTGCAGGTTCAAGCCAGCCTTCGATAAACACGTGTTCTTACCCATCATGGAACTGCACTCATAGAGAGCTCAACAAGGAACTGTGTAATATAATTTCATGTAGTGATCAATGCTGAGAAAATATCAGACAGGGACGTGTGACAGAAGGTGACAAGGGTGTGCAGGGTGTGTTCTTGGCTAAAATGACCAGAAACGGCCAAGCTGAGGAATCATATTGGGTTAGATGACTGAAAGAGTGAGGTGGTCACTATGAACACACCTTAGAAGGAAACTTCCAGTCACAGAGGGAAGGGCCAGCGCCCAAGCCCTAATTTGGGGACAGAATTGACAGTTTCCAGGCAAGGCTGATGCAACAGGTTGGAGAAACTCGCTCTGACAAATTTGTGGAGAGATGAGATCAGAGCGTAGACCCTGAGCAGGACCCGGGCAGTTTGGGTTTAATTTTACGTGTGATAAAGTTAAGTGGAGTGTTACAAGAGCAACAAAACATGGTCTGGTTCAGTTTTGAAAAGATTACGCTGGGTCCTGCGTGGGGAAGCTTTAGAAAATCCAAAGTGGATGCAGGGGAGCCATAACCAACTGAGAATTCTTGGTGGTTTGCAGCAAAGTGACACTAATGAGAATGGCAGGACATGGTCATGTTCAGGCTCTGTTGCAGAGAGAGCTGGTAACACTTGACACTTAATAACAAATGCTACAGGACTTCCAGCTTTCGAACCCCTGCAGTCAGAGAGACGTCAGTGACGTGAGACTGGATAATGGAGGTGGCAATTCAGAGGACCGTCCAGTGAAGAATTCTGTTGTGACGTGTTACTTTGGATACACCTGTAAGACATCCGAAAGGAGAACCGTGGGTTGAGGAATTCGAGACTCAGTGGAGAGTGAGCTGGAAACGTAAACTCGACCGTCATCCCAGGACGTGGAATGTCCGTGTGAACGGAGGTGCGCCAAGCCACTTTAACATTCCGAGGCCAGGAAAAGCCCTGACCGATCTAGTGACGGAGATCGATGGAACAGAAAAGAGAAGAAAAGCCAGGATTTCGGTGTTCGGGCAGCAGACCTGTGAATAACATGTTTCAAGAAAGAGTGACTCGCCTCACCTGTGGTGGCACAGTGGGTAAAAGCGTCGACCCGGAAATGCTGAGGTCGCCGGTTCGAAACCCTGGGCTTGCCTGGTCAAGGCACATATGGGAGTTGATGCTTCCAGCTCCTCCCCCCTGTCTCTCTCTCCTCTCTCTCTCTCTCTGTTTCTCTCTCCCTCTCTCTCTCCTCTCTAAAATGAATAAATAAAATAAAATAAAATTACAAAAAGAAAGAGTGACTCGTTAGGAAATGGCACAGAGTTGATCGGATGCGGGTGGATGCAGTTATCGGTGCCTTTGGCCCGGACAGGTGTACAGAATGGGAGTGCTGGACGTCAGAAGGACAGGTAAGGAGAAGGGAGGAGGTGGGGGGCAGTGGTCTGTAAGCACCCCCTCCCGGGTGGCCCCAAAGAACGCACAGATGTAGGACGTGGGGCAGATTATCAGTACAAAAGGGGTCTACATATTTACATATTTGTTTCTTTAAGAAAAGCATGTTTGTTTGCTCATGATGATTTCAGAGAGAAGCAAGAAAGGGATCATTGTCAAAAAAAAAAAAAAAAAAAAGTGCTGGAGAAAGCAAGAAGCGTTGGAATCCAGGGCAAAAATAGAACAGTCTGATGTGCAGCGAGCAGTTCGTCTATTGTCACAAGGAGACAAGCAGAGCACTTCACTCCGAGGCAGAGAGGCTGTCTCTCCTCCTGCAGCTTCTGTTTCCTAAGGAGAAGGAGAGGAGTTGTCCTGAGAATAGCGGGAGGGTCCGACACTTGAGGGGGAGGCAAGAGGGACAACGCCTGTGTCAGGGACGCGGAATGTCATTTACAGGAACGCGGAGGGCTGCCAGGCAGGAAGAGGAACCGCCCGGGGAACGGTGGTGATATATTTAAAGCAGAGACGAGCTGACCCCGCCGTGGGCTGTCACCCTCTTCCAGGGAGCCCCGGTCTGTGTTTCCCTTTCTCCTTTTTTTCCCCGGGGCCTACGGAGCACCAGGTCCTCAATGAGCCACGGGCAAGAGATGACTGACTGCGTTGGACAGCGGTCCAGGTGAGAAGCGTCTCTCCCTGTGCAAATATATCTCAGGCCGTGTCGCCAATAAGCGCTCCCTATGCAAATGTATCTCAGGCTGTGTCGCCAATAAGCGCTCCCTATGCAAATATATCTCAGACTGTGTCGCCAATAAGCGCTCCCTATGCAAATGTATCTCAGGCTGTGTCGCCAATAAGCGCACACTGTCCCTTCCAACGCCTCCTTCCCAAGTCACCGTTATCGCCACTCCGTGCTTCCAAAATGCTTTCCAGTTTGCAGAGTTATTGTGAAATCATTTTCTTTGTTGTTCTGGAAGCAAGACGTTTGTCCTGTTTAAAGCCACTTGCCTGCATGACCGCTCCAGGTTCCTGTTTCATAGAGGCTAAACACGGGGGCTCGCTCAGGAGTTCGGACATCGCACCCTTCAGTCCTGGCTCAAAGGGTGACTAGCTGGGTAACCGCAGATGTATCACCTGTAAGTCCAGGGGCCACGGCCATCACAGCTGCCAGGTTCGGGCAGGTGCAGGCTCCCACTGGATTCGGACGGACGGTAATGAAACAATGGAGACAAGAACTGGTGGGCCATTAGCTTTAATCCTAGCTTGCACCCTGGGGGCAAAAAATACACACAGCAGGAAAACACTTCCCTTTCCATTCAGGGCTCCCAAAGCCACTGACTTATCCGGGTTTCCTAGAATCAAAGGTTTCTACCTCACCAGCCTTATTCACCTCTGTTCCCCATCTCCTTCTCTCTGCACAAACTCTGCACAAACTGGCTTCTCCCTCAGCACTCCGCCATCTTGGGTGCCGCTCCTCTCCAACAACGTGGTTCCTTTCTGCCAAAATGGCCTCCTAGCTCCTCCTCCTTCCTTCTTCTTAAAACTCCCTCCTCCACAACCCCTCCTCCAGCACATATTAGCATAACCACGCCCCTTCCCAAGCATGAAGGTAATTATCCATATCACCTGGGTGACGGTCATTTTTAGCAATAAAAGTGAGCAATATCAAATGACACAAATTTTACAAACTTATTTGCCCAACACCACCCAAACTACTTCAGACTCATACCTATTTCCTGTGCAGAGTGCAGAAGGAGGAAGTGCTCGGTAAACGTCACCTCTAATGGCAAAGCCCCAGAGTGGAGCAGAACTAGAAAACTAGACAAACGACGGGCAACGATGGCTTCAGATTTCGGACCACATTTAGAGAAGGACCCAGTCCTGAGGAAAGGTGGGGTGAGCCCCAGTCCTCCCCAGCTTTCTGTCGGAAGTGACTGAGCACGGTGCTTTGGGGTCCGTGACCCCAGAACAGCCTGAAGTTCTTGCTGCATTGGAGAGAAAGAGATTGGGGTCCGGGGAGGGAGCCAAGGGCACGTATCGGGGAGCTGTGGGTTGATCCAGGTCAGGCCTCACGTGGTGATGGGGGATGTCTGGGTTCCCATCAGCCCGGCTGGGAAACCGTGTGGAACTCCCCAGCGCTCTGCGGAGACCCCAGGAAAGTCGCGCCTACTATTAGACTCAACTGGCTCCAACGTGAGGGCCAATCCAGAATGCCTTAGCAATAATCAGAAAGAGGCTGGCAAAGGTTCAGCTCTGACTTCTGCTTCCTTCCATAAAGAGTAACTGGCACAAGGTCGTGTGTACCCACTGCTGGGGCTTCCATACACGGGACCAAAGTTCTGGGCCAGCCGTGGGCCAGGCAGCACCGGGCAGACAGTGGCCCGGAGGAGGGAGGTGGATGAGCAGGATTCTTACTCGTGCCTAGTGGGGACAGCCAGGCAGGTGCCAAGGACACCCAGTCTGGGAGAGAACTGAGCTTCTGCCATCCAGACCAGAAGGCCTTGCTCATCAGACAGAGAATCCGGCCAAAACTCTGAAGTTTACAACATCGTCATTGGGTTTAACCATCCCTAGAATTCAAACTACTCAAGACCCACTCCAAGGAAGTTTAAAACCAAGCTTACTACTGCAAAAGGGTCAAGCTAATAATCAAATAGCTTAATCAGCTGCTAACTCATACTACAACGTACAGACCACAAAAATGCACGCATTAAAAATTGCAACATTCATAATATCCAGAATTTTAAAATATCACTTAATATGTAAGGAAACAAGACACTATGACCCATAAACAGGGAAAATGCCAGGTAATAGAAATCTCAAAATGTCAAAGATGATACAATAGAGACAAAAACATTGGAACAGCAATTTTCACCATGTTCAAGTGTTGAAAGTAGAAATAGATAATATATAAACAAAAAAGTAAGCTTTTTAGGGAAGAAAAATATAATATCTAAAATAAGAATTTCACTGGATTGATTTAATGGAAGATTATAATCTGCAGAGAGAAAAAAATAGTGGATTTGAAGATGCAGCAATCAAAATTATCCGAAATAAAGGAGACTGAAAAAAAAGACAGAAATGAGTGGATTCTCAGAGACATACAGGACAATATCCAGCCGCATTTCATGTCCTTTAGGGGAGAGGTAGAAAGAAGGAGGAGAAGAAGTACTTGAAGAAACAATGACTGAATTTCCAAATTCGATACAAACTGTGAAGCCATAGATCCAAAATCGGTTGACAGACTCACACAGGATAAACAGGGTAGTAGGGGAGGCTTTGAACCATCCCTTTCCAGGAGAGACTGTTTCCTCCTCTCTTATTTCCTACTTAAACCAGATTTCTGTTCCCTTCCCTGTCCCTCCAAACACACACATACATCCAACTCTTAAAGATCTAGGGGAATATGATGTTTTTTCTTCTCTGCCTGGCTTATTTCACCTAGCATGATAGTTTCCAGGTCCCTCCATGTTGTTACAAAAGGTAAGATTTCCTTCTTCCTCATGGCCGCATAGTATTCCAATGTACCACAGCTTTTTAAGAAATATACCATATGACCTCACTCATGTGCGGAATCCAATGAACAGTGTGAACTGAGCAACGGATCTGAGGCAGAGGCGGGATCAAAGGGACCAGAGGGAAAGCATTATAGGAACAGGACAGCAAATCCTGGAGGGAAGGGGGACAGGCATTGGGAGGAGGGGGTATGGGGGGCCCTGGGGAATAAGGGGGTGGGGGAGAGATATTCGCTGAAACACTTGAATCTATGTAAACACAAATTAAAATCATAAATTATAAAAAAAGAAAAAAAAAGATCAAGGGGAAGACTTGGAGAAAGTAGAAACCCCCCCAATATTCACACCCAATCCTCTCAGTCAAGATAACTTCCTGTAGTCATTCACACTCAACCCCTCTATCACCGAGTTTAGATGTCACAATTTTAGTTGACCTTCAATCATCGAGGGAACAGAAACTGTGGGTGGCCCTCTACAATGGAAAGTGAGTGTGAATGTGCATTCAGGTTACTCAGGAACTTTGTGTAACTGAATGTGACCTAGGTCAAGTGGCCACACGATTGTCTACTTGGAGGCAGACGGACATTGAACTCCATGCTTACAGCCTGAAATCAAAGTTCGGATGGAAAATTCAAATTGATGGTAAAGAAGAAGGAGAAACATGAACCTCTCTGTTTTTACTGACGGAAGGTTGAATGTTTCCTACTGGGTTTTGGTGGATTTCATGTTATATATATAAGCTCTGCATTGCTTTGTATCCCATTGTTTTCATGATCCGTTATAGGCTTACCTAACAGTAGCCACTGGGGCTGGGTTGTTAAAAACCTTCCCTCTTTCATTCTAGTGTGGCTCTCTTTGCTTGATTGAACCATTCTCCACGCCTCTGGAGATTGCCAGTGTTAAATAACCACCTGTTCTTTGCCACCTCATAATGATGTCTCCTCTTTCCTGCCTGCAGCTGTATTAATCTGTATCGCTCTTGGGTTAGAGATTGAAATTAGAAGCTACACAACATAAAAACGCCATTTTTAGCATGACCTTTTCTGTTCCTGACTTTTGTGTGTGGTTTACGTAAACTAGTGCCAAAGTTTTACTGTCAGAATTTAGAAAAGTTGCACATTTCCTACTGAGAAAAATACTGCTAGGCACCTTCCCCGGTATTTAGAACCTTCCTTGGTGTGTTCTTTGTTTCACAAATAAAAATAAACTCCGTTAGGTTTAGTCACCATTAGGAAAGACAAAAAGAATAAAAATAGATAAACAATGATAGCTTCTAGCTTGTGATTCTGCCTTTGCCATACACACAGGTGCCAGGCTACTGGAAATTGTAATTTTTGTTTCTGGGTGGTTGAGCACTAGATAATAAATATGCAAACACACTTAGCCTTGGAGAGAATTGCAGAGTGGACTGCAAGCAGGGAAGATGTAGTGGGCGACTCAGGAGAGTCTACCGTAGAGTAGTAACACGTTATAATAAACATGAAATACTAGCAGAACGAGCAACATGCATTCTTGCACTTGATTTATGAAGTTGCACATAAAACAGTTTGTCAGCTGACATCACTTCTGCCCAGATCGTATGGCGGCCCTATCTTCAAAGTATCACAATAAAAAACACACCCTTAGAATGTTTCTTCCATGATTCAACATTATGGAAGAACACTCCACTCTGGGAAATACAATAATAACTAGCCCTGGCTACTTAAACATACATTCTATGTTAAATCATTTTATATGATAGAATGTGACCCTAGCAATGTTTCTAATTTTAAATTTGCAATGACAAATGGTGAGATGAGCCATAAAAAACTGTTATTTTATTTTTCTAAATGTGAAAATTTTATGTGAATTTATGTGAAAATAACCCTCTTGGTTAAAACTTCTACCAGGATGTGGAAGAATATCTTAGCTTCCATATCCTAGCTTCCTCAAGATGTAACAGGCTGCCTGTAAATAATGATAAATAATCAGAAGCCATTAGACAAAAGAAGGATTGTCAGGGAAACTATAAACACTGGGTGTAAATGATACTTAAGCCATCACCAATGGAAAAAAAACAATGTATAGACACTTCCATTTCTGGAAATATGAGTAGCTTTACTTTTTTCAATACTTCTTTTTAAGAAATTATACATAAGACAAACGTAAGTACCTGAAAATTGGAGAGAAAAAGGTAGACTTGCAAGAGACCTTGGAACTCCTGACACAGTGATAAGTTTCTTGGATTTTTAAAATGTTTTTATTTTTGCCTCATGTACTGCAGATCTGGAGATGAAGAAGCCAGGAGCTCGGAGCACCAATGGACAGATGAAAATAAGGTATTCCTGAACTCTGCTCCATAGTTAAAGGACCAGAAAAGAAACAGATGAATAATGTAGAAAACTTAGACAATAACTCCTCTCCTCTACTCAAACACAAGACACACACAAAAAAGCCCACTCCCACCCATGCCAGCAAAAGCCAAGTGGGGAGCTCATATTGTTACTCTTTCTAATTTGTGATAAAAAATACAACAGGAAATACCACCACAGACCCTGTAGACATTGAAAAGATAATGAGGAAATATTATGAGCAACTCTATACATGTAAGTTTGACAACTTAGATGAAATGGACCAAGTACTTGAAAAACAAAACTACAATTCATCCAAAATAAAATAGATGATTTTAGTAGACCTATGCCTATCAAGAATATTGGATTTATCAGTTTAAAGCTCCCTAGAAAAGAGATCTTCAAGCTCAGATGTTTTCACTAAAGAACTCTACCAAATGTTTTAAAAATTAACACAATCTCTTCTAGAACTTAGAAGTAAGAACACTTCACAGTTCATTTTTCAAAGCTAGTATTATCCTAATAACAAAACCAACAAGTAAAAAAGAAAGAGCTATAAGCCAACAAAGCTCATAGATGCAGACACAAATAATTTTGACAAAATAGTAAAAAAAAATATATATACAATTTTTAAAAAAATACAAACCATTACCAAGCGGAGTCTATATTACACCATATTAACAGGCTATACAAGAAATATCTAATTACTATATAAATTGATGTAGAAAGAGCATTTGATGAAATTCAGCCTTCATTCATGATGAAAACACTCAGAAAAATCAGAATAAAGGAGAACATTTTTAACTTGAGAATATTTACAAAAAAATCCAACAGTTAGTATTATACTTAAAGGTAAAATTCTGAATGTTTTCTTCCTAAAATTGAGAACAAGTCAAAGATGTTTGTTCACACTACTCCTAATTCAACATAGCAATTTAAATTCTAGCTAAGACAATATGTCTAGAGAAGGAAATACAAAGTATAGAGCTTAAGAAGATAAAAATACTGTCTTACTTGTATATATTATAATTGATTTTGTGAAACATTAAAGGCAACTACAAAAAACAAATCCAAGAACCATAAGTAAGTTCAGCAAGATTCAAGGATACACTATAAACAAAATTAAATCAATTTGTACTTCTAGAAACTAGCAATTAAATCTGGGCAATAAAATTAAAAATAAAATACAACTTCCTATCATTCAAAAAGTGTAATACTTCAGTGTAAATTTAACATGTATGCTGGAAACTTCACCATACTATTGAAAAAACCAAAAAGATGTAAAATTATAAATGGATATACCATGTTCATGGATTGAAAGTCACAAGTAAAGATGTCAATGCTAACAAAAATGATGTAGGTTTAATACAATTCTCATCAAAATACCAGAAATTTTCATAGATATAGAAAAATTATTATAAAAGTACATGAAAAAATCAAAGAAACTGAAACAGTAAAAAATAATTTTGAAAAGAAAAAAAATAAGGGGAGAAATCAGTCTAACATTTCAAAACTCACTATATTGTTATAGTTACCAAGATTTTGTTATTGGGAGAGGTGTAGACACATAGATCAAAGAACCTAGAAATAGACTCATATAATATGACCAACTGATTTTGACAAAGGGGAAAGCCGCTTGGTGGAGGAGAAATAAACTTCCCAAAAACGGTGTGCTGGAACAACTGGATATCAATTGGGAAATAAAAACAAACTTGACCTGAAAATAAACGGAACTCACACACTATATATATATATAAATTAATGCAAATTTGATTGTGGACTTAGGTAAGAAATATAGCATAAAGGCCCTGGCTGGTTGGCTCAGTGGTAGAGCATCGGCCTGGTGTGCAGGAGTCCTGGGTTCAATTCCCGGCCAGGGCACACAGGAGAAGCGCCCATCTGCTTCTCCACTCCTCCCCCTCTCCTTCCTCTCTGTCTCTCTCTTCCCCTCCTGCAGCCAAGGCTCCATTGGAGCAAAGTTAGCCTGGGTGCTGAGGATGGCTCCATGGCCTCTGCCTCAGGTGCTAGAATGGCTCTGGTTGCAACTGAGCAACGCCCCAGATGGGCAGAGCATTGCCCCCTGGTGGGCATGCCGGGTGGATCCTGGTCAGGCACATGCAGGAGTCTGTCTGACTGCCTCCCCGTTTCAAACTTCAGAAAAATACAAAAAAAAAAAAAAAAAGAAAAAAGAAATATAGCATAAAGCTTTTTAGAAAAATAAACATAAAACATAAGAGAGAACCTTTCAAATCCAGAGCCTAGAAGATAACTTTGACATTTTTTCAAAAGTATAATCTATTAGAGAAGAAAGCAACAAATTTGACTCACTCAAGTTAATCCTTTTGTCTGCAAAAGAGGATAAAAGGACAAATTATAGAGAAGGGAGAAATAATTGCAAGCCATATGTCTGACAAAGGACTGGTATATGGAAATGAAAAGACTCTCAGACTCAGAAGTAAAATATCAAAAAATCCAAAGAGCAAAATAAAAACATAAAGAGACATTTCAGTGAAAAGTATGTACAGATAGTGAATAAGCATATGAAATGATGTTTAACATCATTAGTCATCAGGGCAATAAATTAAAACGACAATGAGATTCATTACTTACTTGTCAGCACGGCTAAAATTAAAAAATGTGTTCTAACCCCGTCAAATAGGCACTAGTGAAGATGTGAAGTAACTGAATCACCAGTGGGAAACTCAAATTTCTGCAGCCACACCAAAACTTGTCTTTAAAAACTAACATGCAACTATCATACAACCCAGCAATTGATTTCTTGGGCATTTTTTTCCAGAGAAATGAAGACTTGTGGTTACTCAACTTGTGCATGAATGTTTATGGCAGCATTATTTGTAATAGTCAGAAGCTAGGAATAACCCAGGTGTCTCTCAATAAGCAGAAGGTTAAACAAACAGTGCTACCTTTATACTGCGGAATATTTGTAAACAATAACATGGAAAAAGAAACACTGAGACGCAAAATAACAGGGTTGAATCCTCTCTCTCCTGAGAATTAAGACACAGGAAAAAGAAAAGAAAATTTCCAAAGTTCATATCTTGAATGACTTCATTTATAGAACGTTCCTTAAACAATAATATTTTACAAACAGGAAAGATCCGTGCTCACCAAGGGTTGAGGAGGGGATGGGAATGAAAGGAGGAATGTGGACCTTTGCGGTGATGAAAATGTTCCCCTCTTAGCTCCCTCAGTGTCCGTATCCTGCCCCGATATTGTACTACATGGTTTTGTAAGATGGTGCCATGAGGCGAGGGGACTGTGGAAAGGGTACTCAGAATATTTCTGCAGTATTATTTTTACAGTTGTATATGAACCTACAATTACCTCAAAATAAAAACTGGAATTAATCATAGAGATTACTGACTGGGTGTGAGTTCAACTTTCAAAAGGAAAATTATCAAATCAACTGATTGTAAATATAATTAGACAGCATGGCACAGTGGATATAAACGCGTGGGCTTTGGAGACAGAAGAAGATTGAATGTTGGAGATTGATCTGATTATTAGCTGTGTCAACGTGTCCTAGAACTCATGTTTCCTGATTTGATATCTAGTGTTTTCAACTACACCACCATGCTGGTAATTCACATGAGTTCAATATATCAACTGACAATAAAATATTGAAGCATAAATTACTTTTGTAAGATTAGAACTCCGTGACCAGAAAATTAAGCACGGTATTATAATGTCTAACAGCATTAATATCCATCTAACCTTACACTATCGAAACAAATACAATATATTATGTTAGATAACAGCCTCGCATACTGAAGAAACACGCTAAGGAGAATCTGAGTCTGCAAATATAATTAATTGTTCAATAGGTTGTATTTATGGGCCCCCTCTAATTAAATTAAATCGTTGCAACCTCACCATGGTATCCCAGGACCAGGGGGACTAACAAAACATCTACATTGATTTAAAGTCTAACTTTCTGAAAAAGAACAATCTAGAGAGATCTGACATTGGTGATGACGGAACACTGATAGGGATAAACATGGAGCACCTGCTTGTGGAAAATACCCCAGCTTCACAGCAGCCACTTCTGCTTTAATGTCGCGGTGCGCGCCCTTGCTGGGGCCTAGGGTATCGGTTCGATATTAGCTTGAGGAATAATGCCATCTGCTGAATCAATTCGTGCATTGACACATGGCAGCAGCAGTAGGTTGTCAACTTACACTGACAGAGATAAGTTGGTCAAAAATTAATCGACATGACCCCTTTTCTTGTCAGACTTCCTCCGCGGCTAACAGCAGGATTCTCTCAGATGTCCTCTGACTGACACGGATGGCCACGCCCTGGTACGACGCCATGGCCGGCACACACAGGATCTATATACCCAGAAGGATTCCTCCATAATTGATGTCGCTGTTTATAGACTGAGGGTGGTAGACAGCTCCCTGAAATTACTAAATTGCACATTATATCTAAAAAAAAAAAAGCAGGATCACTAACCTCATGGATTTTTTTATCGTTTGATAAAGAAATAATCCAAACGACCAGAAATACAAAAGATACTCTGTTTCCCCATAAAAAGCACTTCATTATTTTGTCATTAATTTATTCTTGTGTTTTCTAGCTCACAAGTCAATTATTCTTATCAATAAATAGTTCTCTCATTATTGACTTAGATGACATATCATTTTGTTTTTATCTGCTCATGGGCTTGAGTTCATAATCATTGTTGACATACCATTTTTAGGGTATTTAAAATGCTCATTTTAAAATGAGAAATACTGCAAAATACAAAATTAAAAAAAGCAAATTATAAACCTCCTATCACGTAATAAATTATAAACATTGAATATTACCTGTTTTTACTACGCATGGGGTTTGAAAAAGAATTAAATAGATTCATATATATACAACAGTTGCAATCAAAGTCTGCAGAGCCTCCTTGCCGCTTGACAGCACGTATGCAGCTTGAGGCCTTCAAGCCTTTTTATGTGTTATCAGCAATACTATATGCTTTCTAGCAAAATAGCCACTCAAATATTTTCCCATTTTTAGTTAAATTATTTGTCTTCTAATTACTGAGTTGGTCATCATATAGCCTGGATTCGAGTTATCAGATTAAAGCTGTGTGAACATGCCCTTCCTGGGTGGGGCGGGGCCTTTCGCTGTGTCCGACAGCACCTTTGGAAGGACCAGAGTTTTAAAGTTGATGGAACTCCACTTGTCTCTGTTTTCTTTTATGGACCGTACGTCTGGTGTTCTATCTAACGATGGACAAATCCACAGTCATGGAGATTTTTCTCATAGAAAAATTTTATCTAATACTTACTTCTCTAGCAGATACTATCTCCATTTACCAATGAGGCTTAAGGATGGGAGATGACAGCCCCAGGTCCCTCGGGGAGTCACTGACGGCTCCAGGATTTGAACCTGGCCTGCTGGCAGGAGCCCCTGTGCCTTTAAACGCTGTGCGGGCAGTGTTATACAGGTGCCCTGTGCCTGCACCTGACATCGCTTGGACTCGTGTAGAGGTCCGGGTGAGATATGAACAGAATTCATTTTTAAGTGAAATAATTCTGAGCCTGCATTGAAGAGGTATTTCTGTCTTTAGGCGACATGACCACCCCTTCTCAGATTGCTGTGCGTCTCTGGTCCACGGCTGCCCCACCCGTGCGCCACAGACCCCTGCCGCCTCGACCACCAGCCTTTCCACGCATTTCCGAGCCGCAAAATGCTGCCCACATCCACGCCGCTCTGTTCTTCCTTTCTCCCAGGAGAATCTCAGCAGCGTTTCGTGATCTGAAGCGCAGGTTACAGAGGTGGTCGGAAGAACCAGGATTCATGTCCAACAGCTAATAATTTCGTGGGGCAGACAGATGTTCTAAAAAGGTCCCTGTCCCTTGCACGAGCTTTGTGTCATCAGCTGTCACTTAATTCTGAGTGCCTCCGCAGCTCCGACGTTCCCTGATTATAATCTGTGCCATACAATAGAGGCACAATCGGTAGGAAGAGAAATTGATTGCAAGTGGGAAGATCCCAGAGACCTTTACAGATGATATTTGAGCCGAGGCGGATACCTGCAGCCCCTTTATAGCTTTTAAGTTTCGTTTCCTTACAGAGCCGTTGAAAAACGTTTAAAGTTTCCTGCTGAGCAGATACTATATGGCCTATCCTTGGGATGTGCAGGCCTCTAATGAGACTAAATGTTTTAATAGATCACTTTGTTTTCATGATAAATAATAATAAAGCCCAACGGTGACAATCCTTTTGTTATAATTCACTCATATAGGCACCTTTATTACACATGCTTCCTCTTCCTCCCAATCAAGGTAAAGGCCAAATCAGTAAAAGGTCAAGCTGACTGGTATGGATTATTGTAATATTGTCCTTAACCTGTCCCCGGATCGATAGGGAATGTCATCATCCATTTTACTGCAACACAGACACTAACTTCATTATCTTAGTAAATTAAGGAAGCAGAGCCCAGAGCTGCATCCACCCCATTACTTCTGTTCTCTCCGTCAGCCTTCAAACTCTAAACCACCCAGGCACTAAGCACTTCGCAGTAGCTTCTTATTAGAGCTGCTTTAGGATGGAAGCTGAAGGAAGACCCCCCCCTCCCTGTTCACGCGGGTGGAGGTGGGGGGGTCTCAGATTTCTGTCTTGAAGAAAAGGGCCGACAAGGATGCCCTCCGCAGTAACTCCAGAGAGAGAGAGAACGCCCACGGCATCTGCTGTCTCTGCACCACTCACTTATCAATGCAAGACGCCGACCGCCTTCGTTATTGTGACTGGGAGGCACTGTCCACGGTCCCGTCTCCCGTCACATACCCCGCCAGGACTGAGGAGCTCTGGCAAGAGAAGCGATTTGGTAACAGGAAGGAGAAGCTGTTACTTGAAAATAATAATAATAATAATAATAAAAGCATCGAACCCATGTCTGTCTGAAGTTGCATCAGAGTGGGATCCAGAGCTTACGAGCTAGGATGGCAAAGCCAAAACACTTATCTAGCATTTGACTGACTTCGTTCCGTGTTGGAGCTAATAACATCCACCTTGCAAGCTTTTGATGAGAACAAACACAAATCGGCCTGGATAAGTCATAGCATCTGCTCAATATCATTTGGTTTTGTTTGTCTGAATGAGAGAAGGTGAATTTCAATGAAATTTAGGGCCAGTGCCAATATCGGAGTTGACAGCCTCTCAATAACTATGAAGTGAAAGTATTATACAAAGTGTAACCCAATGTTTCATTTATTAAAATGGTCTGCATTTAGATTTATATATATTTAAAGTGGTGATTGTAAAAAAAAAAATACCAAAACGCAATGGAGTACAACACACAGTAGATGTTTTTCTCTTTATAACAAAATTTCTACCGTCTGTTTCTAATTTACTTGCAAAGCAAAGACAGCTCACCACTTGAAAAGAAATATAAAATCATTCAAACATTAGGTTGTAATAAACTATAGAAATGATCTCTGAAAGTATAGTCTTAAACATTAGGTAGTATAGGAATCTTAACAATAAGAAAATAAAATTGACTCCTACTTAAAAATAATCTTTCAAAATGCAAAGCCGCATGACCTTAAGAAAGTTACAAAAAAAAAAAAAAAGAAAAAAGTTACATATATTACATGCTATCCCATATTTCTTGCACACATTGCATGCTGTATCTTATTTCTTTTTTCACTAGTACACCTTATGGTATTTACTGGTACTCTTGGTACCAGGATTGAGGACTGATTCTTCCTCACGTATCTTATCAACTTAGTATACAGCTTGTATATCTCTAATGAACACCTGATTAAATGAATAAACACACTTATAAAGGAGTGAATAAATCACAGCAACGTTACCTACATCAAAGAGATGCCTTGTCTTAACTGAAAAATAAAATTCTTATCTCAGTTCTTTCTCATATTTCTAGAAAAGAATCCCTCTTAGGGGATGAATGGCCAATCATCAGAATATTGAGGAGATTGGGCCCTGGATGGTTGGCTCAGTGGTAGAGCATCGGCCTGGCATGTGAAGGTCCTGGGTTCGATTCCTGGCCAGGGAACACAGAAGAAGTGCCCATTGGCTTCTCTACCCCTCCCCCTCTCCTTCCTCTCCGTCTCTCTCTTTCCTTCCTGCAGCGAAGGCTCCATTGGAGCAGAGTTGGCCCGGGTGCTGAGGATGGCTCCATAGCCTCTGCCTCAAGCACTAGAATGGCTCTGGTTGCAACAGAGCATTGCCCTAGATGGGCAGAGCATCCCCCCTGGTGGGCATGCCGGGTGGATTTCGGTCGGGCGCATGCGGGAGTCTGTCTGACTACCTCCCCGCTTCTAACTTCAGAAAAATACAATATATATATTGTATATATTGTATCTGATATATATATATCAGAACTTGCACATATTTTCCTGCAAACCCTGCCATCCCCAAAGATTGCTATTAATAGAATACACCAGAAGATGGAGATACAAAAAAAAATATATCATTGAGATGAGATGTGGGGAAAGAAACTCACACAATAGTTTTAAGATATTTTTTCTTTTCTTTCTTTTTTTTGGTTTCATCTTCTTTGCCCCTTTTCTAAAAGAAAATTATTTAATCCATTGGAGTGACATGGGTTAATAAAACTATACAGATTTCAGGGGTACAAATCTATAACACATGATTTGTGTACTGCCCCGTGTGTTCACCACCCCAAGTCTCCCACCCTCACCATCTGTCCCCCTCTCCCCTCCCCCACCTCCCCACCCCCTTTCCTCCTGCAGTCCCCACACTGTGTTCTGTGTCTATACACTTTCTTTGTTCAATCCTTTCACCTTTTTTTCCCAATCCAGTAATTCTATGAACCTATGGTTCATGATAAGTGGATTTTTTAAATTCCACCACTAACTTCACGGAAATTGAGTATTAACAAAGTATGGGTTTTTTAAAATTATTTTTATTTACTTATTTTTTTAGAGAAGAGAGAGAGAGGGAGAGGAAGAAAGAGAGAGAAAGAGAGAGAGAGAGAGAGAGAAGGGGGTAAAAGCAGGAAGCATCAACTCCTATATGTGCCTCGACCAGGCAAGCCCAGGGTTTTGAACCGGCGACCTTAGCGTTCCAGGTCGACACTTGATCCACTGCACCGCCACAGGTCAGGCACAAAGTGTGTTTATTGAAGAAAAAGCTTAGACCGCCTCCTGCTGCTCTATTCCAGATCAAGCGCTGCCGCCTGGCCCCGCGGAGCACACGCTTCTCTGTGTGTTTGTGGGCTTGTTCCCTCCTTTACTGTGTGCACGCGTGTGCATGTGTGTGTGTGTGTATGTGCACGCACATGTGTGTGTTTGATGGCTTTTTGTTTCTTTGTTTAGTTTTGAAAGGGAGGGTAATTGTGGGAGAGCTTCTTGCAACTCTTGTTAGTGGTAAAAAAAAATGCAACTTTGGAACATTCCCTTGAATGGCTGACAACTGAGGAAAGAAGGGAGCTTCTGTTATCTCACCTGGTAGCCTTCATGTTCCATGTCAGGTCTCTGTTGTGGACCGGTAATGGCAAAAAGCCATTATAGATTCAAGGCTTGGCAGGGGGCTAAGTTCTCCCCCTTCCATCTCCATATTTGGCTTTGATGCTGAGTGTTTGCACCCACTCCACTTCCTTCCTTGGGTTGCAGGAAGCAATATACATACCCTTCCTCTGACTCTGTTTGTTTCAGATGTTTGTAAATTTCACTAATGTATCCTGTTTTTGCCTTGGGAGAGTTCCTGTCTTAACCTTTGATGTGCAACTTTGTATCAGGGTCCTTGATTTGCATAGGTCCATATAATAAAGCGAACTGGGGCTGTGAGGCACTCAGATGCTGCCAGGCAGTTTGAGGAGTCCTCCCGGTCCCATCGGTTTTGTTCTGACAAAGTGTGTTTCCTTAATTCCGCACCGTTATTTGGAAGCTGCGCTGGTCCGCGGCAGGTCTCAGAAGAGTTGGGGCCAGCCACCAACAGGTCTTCTTGCTGACTTTCTTTTCCGGCCTCTAATCTAATATTGACCAACAACACCTTGTGTTACTGATAAGGCTTGACAATCGCCAAACCCTAGTGCTGTGGCTTCCTACTGAGTAGCAAGACTTCTGGTCTAATTAATCTCGACTGGCTCAGCGAGAGCAACAGACCTCTGCTTAGAAAAAAAACTCCCATTCCAGCTGTTCTCCGGGAAGAGATAACATACCCGTATTGTCTCAGCTTATGGAGCAACCAGCTAAGATGTTATCCGAGGGCCAAAGGCCATTTAAGACAGATTTTTCAAGTTTTGTAGGCTTGTCAGCGACTCACGTAAATAAAACAAACATACAGACTCGATGGAAATGCAGTTAGCACGCGTACTGTATGCAGAAAGCAGAGTCGATACACTGCACCGCTTCTCAGTGGTGCCTTTCCTGTCGAACAAGAGTGGAGGGCTGACCTCATTTTCTCCAGAAAGGTATTCTATAAAATATCCATTAGGGGATTCCAATATCGGAATCAATTGAGCAGATAAAGACACAGTTTGAGAATGATACTGTTTGTCCACTTAACAATATAAGCATTGACTGATTTTGATAAATGTTTGTATTTGAAATAATTACTAAAAATAAAAAATAATAATAAAAGCTCTGGGCTGAATAACGAGTCTGATAGTTTCTCTGGCTGGCCACACTCTGTGCTGACTCTCCCTCCTCAGACGACCGTGGGTTTTAAAACCGAAGTTTATATATTATATTGTGGAAAGGTGATCTGAGAAAACAACTGGGTACTAGAAAAACTAAATAAATTCTGTGATAAGCTTGGAGAACAAATAGAAATGAATAAGGTACCTTTTCGTGGGTGGTAAGTGCAAATGCCATCAAGCTGTAAGAAAACTGTTTTGATGGTGTTTTGTTGATATAGAGTCTTTACTCCCATCCTTACCGTTTGTAAAAGTCAAAATAAGGAGTATGGAGAAAGAAACCCATCAAACTCATAAAGTATTGCAACCAAAAAATAAAATATTTAGGACATGATGCATTCATAACTGTCCCCCAGGAAGAAAATACCTTCTAATGTTGTACTAATGTTTTGACTATATTCTTACTGATATTTTAAAAAAATAAGGTAAAATTAAAATTATGACAACAGTAATGCTGAAGCATTTACATCTTGTTTTTCTAGTATGTTAACTGGCAAAGGTGTAATTTTGCAATCAACTAAATCAAGGAAAATTTTAAATGGAATATAATTCGACCTTATAAAAGCTTTCTCCCACTAATGGGTAAAAAGAAACAGCTCCCTCACTAGCTCCCTGTAGCCTAAGCTAGAAGGAAACGCTGACAGGAAACCCTTCCTCGGAGTGTTAACACAGACCCAGGGGGGAGGTGCAGTCACCAGGAGCTTAGGGACCTTCTGTGTCTATGCCAAGTGTAACTCCGACTACAAATACCTCAGAGCCTCCAGAACTGCAAGGATAGAATAGAGAATAAATACAGTGTCCATTCTATCTTTTAATAAGGCTGGATTTCTGCACAGAATTTCACACGAATTTTTGTGAATTAAGTCTTGGACGTTCTGATCTGGTTGACATTAAGGAAGTTTGTTATTTTTTTCTTTTTTATTGAATTTGTTGGGGTGACACAGGTTAATAAAATTATACGAGTTCCAGGTGGACAACTCTACAACACATCTGTACAGTATAGTGTGTGTTGACCCCGCCCCCAGGTCAAGTCTCTGTCCATCAACCTTTAAGCTCCAAATCTCTCCTCTCCCTCCCCTCCCCCCTCCTCTACCCACAGCAATCACCGCCCTGTGGCCCCTGTTCCTTTTCTCTTCTTTTGTTTTCGCTCCATCCCTCAGTAAACATTGAGGAAGTTCATACAACTCAGGATCAACTGATCAACTGACTCAAACTCCTTCGGGTCTGGCTGACCCCAGAAGGTCTCCCTCACAAACTGTGTCTCATTAAAAGGGCCCCTGCAGAAGATTTTCAACTTCCCAAAATTTCAAGATCTTTTCAAGTGATGGGCCATCCTTTAGGCCAACTCTCCTTGAACTGTTTCCAGCTCCGTAGCTATGATCCAACCTGCTTTGCACCAGGGGTAGCCTGATCTCTTGCTACTCACAGAGTGGTCCAAGGCCTGGCCCCGTGGGCGTCACCGAGGGACCTGTCAGACCTGCCGCGTCTCAGGCTGCACCCCACCTTCTCTTTCAGAATCTGCCTTTTTATAAGAATTCCCCCAGAGTTTCTTATGCATATTTGAAAAACACTTGACCTCATCGTACATAAGTAAAAATAAAAAATATATATAAATATGTATAAAAGTATATATAAATTTTACATAAAGTTTATTGAGGTGTATTTAACATACAATTAAATTTACCTTTTTTTTAGGCTCTATGAGACATGATAAACAAGACAGTCAAATAACCAGGGACAGATGAAAGAAACACAGTGTCTCCTTCGCCTGCGACAGTGTCCTCGGGGCCCCTAGGCATTCAACCACCTCCCGCCATCCCCAGCCCCGGGCAACCACCCATCGGTTTTTTATTTTTATTTTATATATTTGCTTTTCCAAAACGTCATCCATAAATAAAGTCGTTGAATATGTAACCATTTCTTTCTTTTTTGTATAGGGCTTTCTTTACTTAGAATAATGCTTTTCAGATTCATTTATGTGGTCGCATGCATCAGTAATTTTCTCTGTGTTGTGGCTGAGTACTGTTCCATTGTATAAATGTATCCAATTTGTTTACTTATTGACCCATTCAGCTTGAAAATATGGCTGGCCGGCCTCCACTTTATGGAAGCAATGAATAAAGATTTTGCACACAGGTCTTAAATATCTCAAGATATTTAAGGAGTGAGTCATTCCGCTAAGTGCATGTTTAACTTTGTAAAGAAAATATCGAACTCCTTTGCAAAGTGGCTGTATGATTTTGCATCCCCCACACAAAACATAACCGGGTTCTAATTGCTCCGTACCTTCCCCAGTCTTTAGTATTGGCAATTTATTTAACTTTCAATCAGTGTAATTTTAAATTTGCATTTACCTAACATATACAGACTTTTCACGGGATACTTTGCCATTTATTTCTTTTCATACGGAAAGTGTTTGTTCAAGCCCTTTGACCATTTTAGATACCTTTCTTTTTTATTCTCTTAGTATTTAGTTGTGAAACATCTGTACACACAATGGTTTCGTGGACATGCTTTTCCTCACATCTGTTTAAGTAAAGGCCAGCGCTCCAGGTTTAGAACGCAGAGCTGGCGTCTGTCACATGCCGGCTGTCAGACGGGCTCCGTGAGCGACCCCTCCCTCCTCGTGGACCCTCACTCAGCCTTTGTCACACCAGCTCCCAGTGTTCTCTCTCTCTCACCCCGACTGACTGTGTTTGAAATGCAATCCATGGATGGAAGCGAACATGCCGGATACCCCAGTCTGTGTCTCTTCCCTTCAAGCTCACTTTGTGTGCACATGGTGAGATGTGCTGGCTCTGCGGAATCACCGTGGCGATGTGTCAATGACGCACGAAAGTGAAATCACAGCTTCGGCCGGCCCGATGCTCCGGGCACCACCAGTGTGTGGCAGGGCCTATCATTGGGGACACACACTGGGCACGGGACATGCCTCCTGAGCTTCCCAGCTGAGATGGGAGATTCCCAGCTGTAGATTGAGACACTCACAGGCTGTCATTGCCTCATCAGCAGTACCTGAGAGCCAACGGAACCCTACAATGTCACCAGGAAAGCGCACTTGCAAGGAGCCACCCAACAAACACAGTAAGGGCGTTTCCACATCTCAGAGGACACTTTCTCATCTGGAAGGAAGGAGTAGAGAAAGCAACTCATCGTCACCATCCTCTGACCCTGAAAAGCTTTCCTCACGAAACAAGCCCCGGTTCAGCGCCTGTGAGCGACCGCGTCCTTGCGCTTACAATCAAGGGTCGGCAGTCCAGCTCAGGCGAAGAGATCGACTCCCGTGTTCCTGGCCTCGAGGCGCTTTTTGCAAGAGCAGCCTCTACATATCACAGTTTCACAGGAGAAGCCCCTCAAGAGGGATTCCTGATGAGAAGTATGTGCGTAAAATGGAAGCCATGGCACTTTACATCAGAAATAAGGCTTAGCAGTAGAAACTTGAATTATCAAAATGAGGAGGCGCGTGTACACTTGTAAATACAGCGTTTGAATTTTCTCAGGGTCTACAGTGGAATTAAAAAGCAGTCTTTTATAGACAGAAGTGCTTTCGACTTTTCCATGCTAGTCAATCTCTGTCTCTTAGGGAAGAAAAGGTTATGACCTCTTTCTACTGAAGAACGGAACACACCTCCAGCCGCACAGAGAGGGACAGCTTCCTTGGACTCTGCCCTTGATCATGAAATGCAGGTCTCATCAGGTTAACCTCACCTTCCCTTCTTCGCCAGACTGCAGCAGGTGTCACCGAATACAAGGCAAGTGTGAGAGCATCGTGAAGGGGCCACACTCTACAGGTCACACCCGTTACGCATCTGTCCTTGTTTTCAAGCTTATAAGCAATTTACGTAGTCACAACAATCATTTTGGTGCTTTTTATGCCTAGGACTAAACCAAGACTAACTAATAAATTAGTTTTCTATTAAACGTTCCCAGACTAACGTAGTGGGAAAAGGTAATCATGAAAGATTTACCATTGTGGAGGGAAAACGAGAGAAAAATTCTCTTTTCATTAACCCTGTGTCTCAAACGACTGCATGCAGGGGAGTTGAGTTTTCAATCCGTTGGGGTCTAGCTCAGTCATTATTGGATTTTCCTAGCCCTTTGCCAGCAGACATCATTGCAGACACTGGATCCGAAAATTACGAGGTGGAGGATCAGATGAACACTGAATTATACGTGGGCAGAGAACTCAGCTGCAAAGTACACTACCCTTCAAAAGTGCCGGGGGAATGTTTGTGATAATGTGTCATGGACAATTTATAGATTAAAAACAACCACCAAAGATTTTTTCAAAACTTTGAGTTCTTCTGTATCCTTCTTGGAAATTATTTTTGAGAAAAAACATTTTTTTTAATTAATTTTACTAGGGTGACATCAATAAATCAGGGTACATATGTTCAAAGAAAACATGTCCAGGTTATCTTGTCCATCAATTATGTTGCATACCCATCACCCAAAGTCAGATTGTCCTCCTTCACCTTCTATCTAGTTTTCTTTGTGCCCCTCCCTCTCCCCCTTTCCCTCCTCCCTCCCCCCAGCCACCACCTTCTTGTCAATATCTCTTAGTCTCCACTATGTATGGAATAATGCAGTTCTTGGTTTAAGAAAAACCAATTTTGTTCTAAAAGTTAGGTTTTGAATTCTCCTCCTTAACTCAACACACATCTTGATGACTGATAGAAAAGCCCTCATATAAATTTAGATTTTTTTTTTTTTATAAATCTACGTTTAACAAACTTGTTTAGCTTTGACAACCTTTGGCTATTGTTATCACGTCACTCGTCATATATATATTTATATTTTGAAAATGGTTTGGTTCAGAATGGCAGCTGACAAAGGACCTCCGGCCGTTGTGCTGTGCCTGTGGACGAGGGTACCTCCTGCCCCCACCGCTCTGTAATTCCCACCTCAGAGAGCCCAACTAAAAGAATACCCACTCATCTTATACAAACCTTTAGTTTCCTAAAGTGTCTCTGGACACTGTCAGTTACAGCAGATTTGACAGAAACTCACTTAGCTGTGTCAGGAATGCAGTTTCACCCCATCTTACCTTCTTTAAAGGGTAAGTTTTTCATAGAAACATTTTGCATAATTAGACAGCGACTCCCCAGTGAGGTTTTTAGTCTTTCTTATTCCCATCTCTCCCTCCAGGATTGAATGCATTTCCAGGTCAATTGCCACAGACTTCCAATTCTTTACACTCCACTTGCTGAGGAAATTCAGCAACCGCCACCCACTCCGCCTTCACACTCTGGATTATGGCTCGGTATTTTACCCTCCCCCCGAACGGTTTATTTTACGATTAATATACTAGACATATGGTGCTCTCTTAGAAAACATTCTGATCGTCCCCAGAGTTCATTTTTTAAACATTCCCAGAAAGCAAAACTAGAATTTGGTATAAATTCAGCATAATAAATTTTAGTGCTTCCTCCAGCTGCTCTTTAAAATCTATCTTATTCTGATTTTCCAAATAAAGTAAAATATTGTCGTCGTTAATGGCAACTTTAAAAAAAAAAGGATGACTTAAAGCCATTTTCATAGAGCTAAAAAGAAAACACAATAGAAATGGAAGGGAAGAAGAACAGTTTTAGAAAGGCAATTTGGACCTTTTTGAACATGTGAGCTTACAGTTCTGAGAAGATTTTTATGACACTGTGTTAATATTCTTAATTAACGTGTCTGTTTCTTCCTCTGCATGGGTATGTTCTTGCCGTATCCACTTAGTAATATTGTTTCAATATGTCTGTTGGATAGTTAAAAGGTAGGTCAATAAGTAATGCTAAAAGTTATTTTAAGAGCGTATTTTATTATAATAGAAATTTGAGGGGAAACAATAAAGAATATAAAGAATGTAAGAAATACAAGGAATGTAAAAAAATATTTTGAAGCTAAATTTCTTTTCTTTTATTAAGTGAGAGGTGGGAAGGCAGAGAGACAGATTCCCACATGCGCCCCAACGGCGATCCACCTAAAAAACCTCATAGGGGGTGATGATCTGCCCATCTGGGATTGTTGCTCCGTTGCTCAGCAACCAAGCTATTTTAGCACCTGAGCTGAGGCCATGAAGCCATCCTCTGCACCTGGGGCCAACTTTGCTCGAACCAAACAAGCTATGGCTGTAGGAGGGGAAAAGAAAAAGAGAGACAGAGGAAGGGGAGGGAGAGAACAGCAGATGGTCGCTTCTCCTGTGTGCCTTGACCAGGAATCAAACCCGGGACTTCCACACACTAGGCCGATGCTCTACCACTGAACCAATCGGCCAGGACCAAAAGCTAAATTTCTGACATAGCTTTTTCCCTGGCTTCTACTGAATTCAAACTGTGTTCTATCTTGATTCTGAGGGATGTGAGACTCTGTGGAACTTGGGCTGTGGCGTGCGAACACCAACGATTCTGGAAGGAACATTCCTCCTGCTCCACAGAAACCCGCAAACCTCTGGGCAGAGTCTGGATGGGCACCCCCAGAAGCTGACCAAATGGCATTGCCCTGGACAGTCCAGTGGGCTGGACACTGTAGGATCAAAAGAAGGCAAGAAAGGGGGGGTTGAAGGAGACTTTCTCCAGCCTGACCATGTCACTCTTTTAAGCTAGAGGGGGCTCGCTATTCTCCTCCACCCCTTGCGAGACTTCTACTCTTAGTCTAGCAAACAGATGCGAACTCAGTGGGCCACCAAAGCTAGAGGATCCAGCAAACCCAGTAAGAAACGAGCTCACAGGAATCTGGAGGCTTGCAAGTTCAAGACCTACAGAGTGGACTAGAGGCTGGGCAGAGGGGTGCTTCGGGTCCGCGTGCGGGCTGTCCGCTGAGCTGGCACAAAACCTCTTGCTCGGAGGGGGTCAGTTTCTGTTTTATGTAGGACTCATCTGATGGGATACGTATAAAACCTTAACAAAGCTGATGAAAAACAAAGATAGAAGCATATAATTTTTCTGCGGAACCCCGTCACTGAAATGTGGAAGCTCAGAGCCTTCCTTCTATTGTCAACTGTTTCTGGCCCCTTTGGTCCAAGCTCCTTGTGGAGTTTTCCTCCGTGCAGTCTTCTTAACACCTTCACGGGCTTCCTATGAATATAACTGGGGTTCGCACCATGCTCAAAAAAAACACCTGTTCATAAATCGTTTTGACGTAAGTCGTTTTATACTCCACTCCGGTCCTTTCATAAGACGGTAGTAGCACCGTGCTCTGGGGATCCTTAGGGGGCCTTTAGCCAATTCTAGCTGCGTCTAATGACCCCCTGCCTTAAATCTCTCCTTAGTCCTTAAAAGTGGGTCTTAGTACAACTCATCCTGTTCCCTCTATAACCTGAGTTTTTATCTTGTTTTTATTGATTGCAGACTCTCCTAAGCATCAAAGTTCTTTTATTTTTAAATTTTCCAGCCGCAACATCTTGAGCCTTCTCTATTGCCACTAAATTCTGCTTAAGCACCAAATGTGACTGAAGAAGGGAATTTTCAAGTCAAGTCAGCTGAGGCTTTCCAAAAGGTCATGGGAATCAGAGTGTGAACCCCCGAGGAGAAAGCTAACAGACATGTATTTGTGTATCTGCCTTGTCCTGATCATTCCCCACACTGCCTTCCCTGTGACTCTTCAGACAAGTGGGATAGGTAGGTCTATAAGCTCTTAAACAGAGAATAATTCTTCTCTACGAAAAGTCTGCTTTCACAGAGAGCGACTTAGGCCATTTCAGACAGAGCAGGTCTGGGGATATTTTTGATGCCTTAATTCTACGCCTGTGTTTTATTTTGTCTATTTGTTGACATGACTCACTTCTTCTGCCTGCAACCTCCTGCCCACTAAAGAGTGTTCACGGAGGAGCAGGGGGTTATCTCAATGAACGAAACGGGGGTCTCCCGATGAAGGGGAAAGTGACATGGCTCAGAAGTTTCTGAGTGAAACAGTCCTGCCCGTATTTGATGTCTCCTGCCCACGTCATCTAGAATGTGTATCATACCAGACCATCTCCACGTTCACTCTGCTCTTTCATCAGCAAATTCCAGAAAACACGACACGAACACGGCTTGAGCAACCCCAAACCAAGTCACACCGTCGGGATAGAGGAGACGGGAAGTCCGACCGTCACTCTGGTTCCGGACTGGGTCAAGTGAGTGAGGAGGGTCCAGGGCATGGCTCCGTGGAAGGCAGGAATGGTACAATGACGGTGTTCTTGGGAGGGAGGGACCCCGAAAGAAGGAAACCCTGCGACTTTCTCATTTCTCGGTACCTTTCTTCTGTCCTTCTGTTCTTTCTCTCTCTCTGTCTCCCTTCCAGAGAGAAGGTCACTGTGATGAGACAGATGAGCAGAAATCAATGGTGGCCGGCCCCTTGGTGACAGGCGTCAATCCATCAGACAGGCTAGAGGTGGTCCCTACGCCTTCACAACCCTCCACCTCCACGCCGGTACCTGTCATGTTCGGGGCTCATCTGCATGTCTAGGGAGCATTCCCTGCGGAGTCACAAGGAACAATGTTGCAGCTGTGACTGTCTGAAATAGAACAGCCAAGGTGGTCACCTCCTGGCTTCCTCAGGGTCTCCTCTTCCTAAACTCCACCTGGGAGTTCTGGACACCAAAAGGGCAAAGGTCACTGCCAGGACAAGGAAGAACTAGAAAGCTCCCAGGTACTTGGCAGGGTTATCAAGCACCCAGCCTGTATAATTTAACACTCCGTGACTGCTCTGCTCCCTTGGGGTGAATGCTGGAACTAGAGCCAAGAAATGTTGTGTGAGGTTTTTTTTCTTTCTTTGAGCAACTTAAGAAATTTTTAAATATTTTCTTCTGGATGTCATAGTTCCTGCTGTGCAGCCAATGCACATTCTCATCAGGGGTCCCCAAACTTTTTACACAGGGGGCTAGTTCACTGTCCCTCAGACCGTTGGAGGGCCGGACTATAAAAACAACTATGAACAAATCCCTATGCACACTGCACATATCTTAAAATATAAAAACAAAATGGGAACAAATACAATATTTAAAATAAAGAACAAGTAAATTTAAATCAACAAACTGACCAGTATTTCAATGCGAATTATGCTCCTCTCACTGACCACCAATGAAAGAGGTGACCCTTCTGGAAGTGCGGTGGGGGCGGGATAAATGGCCTCAGGGTGCCGCATGCAGCCCGTGGGCTGTAGTTTGGGGACCCCTGTTCTCATGGTTAATCCCTCATATTGTGGATTTTCCCCTGCTGCATGGCTGTGTGTTTTCCTTTTATTTTTGTTGTAATTTTTATTCTAGGAGCTTTTATTTGCTTAACATTTAAGTTTGTTGTTAAATGTGATATGCCTTTTCTTCATCATAGCTTCGGTTCATTTTATTTTTTTAAGGATGTCAAACAAATTCATGTTATGTATTATTATACCCGGTAGTTCCAATAGCCATAGTCGTATGTCTCTCTCTCTGTGACTTTCTTCTGATAAAAATAAAAATAACTGTGGCCACTTTCGTTTTGTCTTTGGAGACTTGGTTGAAAAGCACTTGTGTCTCAGCTCTATCAGGAAGAAACCTCTGAGCCCCAGATGTCCAGTGCGTGTCTTCTAAGTGAGTCTCTTTCTCCCTTTCTCTCTCTCTTTTCCTTCCTCTCTCTCTATTGTGTGTGCAAAACCGCACACACGCTTTTACTTTCCTTTTTTCTTTTGGCTTCTTCTAGAAAGTAGGAGATACTAACAACCGAAGATTGATGTAAATTCTATGTTTAGCTCTGATGTTAACGCCAGAGTTTTCCTGTTTTATCCACTGAATGTGACACCGATTAGAGGACCCTATATATGAAGGACGGTTTCTGCAATCAATTTCTCACCATGCTCCGGGATTTCGATTCGCTCCCGTCTCCTGTAATAGCTCCTTATTTGTGTTTCCAGACGTCAGACCTTGGCGTATGTGTCTGGAGGTATCCTGGCTCCAGGGCTTTCTGCCCTGTGGATTTATGACTGAGTTTTGCTTCTGGTCAGGAGATGATGCAAGATGATGCTGTATGTGCTGACTCATTGGCAAGGAATTTACTCTACCATTCATTGACATCGAATATGTTCTCGATATTTGTGGAATAGAAAACATGTTTGTTTTTATATAAGGATATATTTACTACATCTAACAAAATATTTTATACCTTTTCAATATAGATATACATACAACTATTGCAAGAGAAAGTGAAGATGAACCTTACTAGTGACCATATACTGCATTAGACTTCAAGTGTCTTAAAATTTTTAAATGTGAAATGCGTATTCGAAATTCTATTACTGCACCTCTGGGCTTAGGGTGTAAGTCATAAACTTATACAAATATGAATATTTATGTATACACATAATCAGACACATTTAAATACAGTTATTCTAACTCTGAGCGAATTAAAATACCTCCCCACAATAAGAAATGGCTTTTTATGGAGACTGTAGTGAAAATTCATTATACGACTTGTGAAACACTGATGAGAAATCCTTTTTGTCGAGAATTTCACATCTGTTTGAGTTACCCATCCACCACCTTCAACACAGATACGTTATTTCTTTGAAACAACATTCAAGAGGATGCCCCCAGGAAGTAGAAAGAGTGAGCAGAAACATTTTAAACGTTGCTTAAAACGTTGCAGCGGGGAGGCTTTGTTCAGTAGCCTCGTGCGTTGGAAGGAGCTCACGGGCTGCCATTGGTAGCACTGGGAGGATGTCCTGTTCTGGGTGAAATGTAGGGATAATTTCAACGTGGAATAATTGAGAGAATGCCATCACCATCATCAACACATAGAAGTGTTTTTAAAAATCGCCCGTCTGGAATTTGACAGTGTGTCCGAGTTGAAGTGCATGTCTACACCGCTCGCCTGCCGGCTCCCATGCCGTCAGCAGCCCAGCCTTGCCCGCACCGCGTCTCGTGCCTCAGCCACCCCCCACAAGGCCACCCCACGGCGCCAGTCCAAGAGCAGAGAGACACACGATGGTAAACACCTCTAACACAGAGAAGGAGGGAAACACTTGCGTTCTTAGGAAGGTGGGCGATAGTCTACGAACAAAAGGATCCTGATAGGTGTTAAATCTGGTATATAATGAACTCAAGAGAGTGCATTTTTTTTTAACGTATTTCTTTTCTTTCTTCGAAATTCCGTGACTTCTACATCTCAACGTGTGATAAGACGTAGAGGGCTTGTTTCCCTTTCATTGTCTGCTGGTCAGCTGTAGAATTGCCTCCCCGTCGTTGGGGAGTTACCGTGCAGGAAACAGCTACACCACCCCCGGCAGAAATTAAGATGCCAGTTTCATTTGCTCGGCTCCTCTGGCAAGCAAGACAGGGCACAGGGTTCTCCAACTGGGCATGCTGACCCCACGATTTGCATCATCAGCTTGTGACCCGATGCCCCTTAGGCCGAGCAGAACTCCTGTGAGGTCTGACGACGCTGACGGTAAGAACAGACCTTTCGCGTTTTCCACTGCTGGCGGTTACCAGTGGGTGGCTCAGGTTCGGTCCTCAGCTGGAGAATTTCCACCGGCTGGGTTCTCAGTATTATTTCTCTCTCTGCCACCTCCAAATCTTGTTTGCTAGATTTCCTGGAGGCTCTGAGAATCACTTAACGTCCTTTGAATGCATTCCTCTTCAGGTTAAATTGTTTATATCTTATTTGTTGCTTTCAATTTAGCTTCTAATATAAAAAAAGGGATAACTTATATAGCTTATTGTGTCCTTGAGTATTTCATTCGAGCAAATAAATGTCAACCTTCATTAATGAGAAGATGGTGATTTTTCAGGATGATGATGATTTGGGCTGAACTTTTTGGAATTTAACCACATTAGGCGCTGGGCTTAGCTTCATAGGCAGTGTCTTCTGTAATATTTGAAACGAGCACACAAGTAGGTACAGAGGTGAGAATTAAGCCAAATAACGTGACCAAAGCCTCACAGGTGGCAAATGTGACAGCTTGTGTCCTTTGTCACAACTCATGAGGCTCTGCACGGATCAAGCTAAAGCTTGGGTGTGCGAATGATGGGACGGCCACGGAAAACTCTGCCTAGAACCCGTTTGATATCTGTTAAATATTTGTTACAATCAGGTACTGGGATTAGAGCAAGAAATAAAAAAATTAATCATGCAATCTTTTTACCCTTCCTGCATCTTTCAGATAAAAAAATAGTGCCCATCTGCTTCTCCACCCCTCCCCCTCTCCTTCCTCTCGGTCTCTCTCTTCCCCTCCCACAGCCAAGGCTCCATTGGAGCAAAGTTGGCCTGGGCGCTGAGGATGGCTCCATGGCCTCTGCCTCAGGCGCTAGAATGGCTCTGGTTGCAGTGGAACAACACCCCAGATGGACAGAGCATCGCCCCCTGGTGGATCCTGGTCGGGCATGTGCGGCAGTCTGTCTTTCTGCCTTCCCATTTCCAACTTCAGAAAAATACAAAAAATAAAATAAAATAAAATAAAATAACGTGAATGTATAACTATTGTATATTTTGAGATTTTCTGTAATAGTGGAATGTACACGCTATGCGGAAACTCGAGAAGGGGAACAGTGGTTTCTCCACAGCAGTGCTGGGGAAACCAGAGGACCGACCCCAGAAGACAAAGCCCATTCCCGCGCTGACACGTGCTGCTGGTGGCTGTCTCCTCCGTGTTTTCTCTCAGCTGCTAGGCTAAGGTACGATGATTCACCAAAACTCTAGATCCCAAGTCAATGACTCTAGTGAGCACAGAAGAACCTCCAGCTACAGAAAGTAGAAAGTGGATTCTTGATTTTTTAAATTCTTTGTGGACTTCAGGGAGTGAGCATTAAAGGGTATGAGGTTTCCTTTTGGGCTAATTTTTTTTTAATTAGATTGTGGTGACGATTACACAACACGGTGAATATACTAAAATGCATGGAATTGTATACTCTGAATGGCGGACTTCATGATGTGACTTCCAGCTCTCTACCTCTGTTAAAATATATAGTTTAATATATTGTTCATTTAACTTTTGCAACATTCTTAAAACGCAAAGTCATAGTGACTGAGATAATTTCATCATTTCTGGGGCACAAGAGTGGGAGGAGAGGGTGACTATATATTACTACTGAACCAATGACAGATATCTGCTTTTGCTAACCTGCTATGGTTTGTAAAATGTTACCATTGGGAGAAGCTGGGTGAAAGGTACTTAGAGCTGCTGCTGTTTTGCAAATCCTTTTGGATTTAAATTATTTCAAGTGAAAACATTTACAAAAATCTAACTCTCCGGAGAGTGAATCTTATTTTTGTGAGAAGAAACATATTTCGTATTCTGAGCCCAAATTTTTTTCGGTCAAAATCCAGAACTGCTGTATTTCGGATGTTTCAGCTGTTGTATTCTTCTCCTTCACAGCTGAAGTCCTGTGTTCCATTCCACTACCTCTACCGGGTGCTCTGTTTGAACTTTAACATTCTCAGCTTGAGAGAGACCCTAAGTCAGAAATACTGCAGGTTTAAGGAACAAATACCACAGTCCTACTAACAGTCTCTAGTTAAATACATATATATATATGTATTTCAGACTACTAACATCATGAAAAGGCAGGGATTAGGTAGAGTCAGCATCAACACATTAGAAAAGAAACAAATGCCTATGTTCCGAGAATGCATCTTCTCTGAGAACTTATTTTTTTTATTCAGTGAGAGGAGGGGAGGCAGAGACAGACTCCCATATGCACCCTGACTGGGATTCATCCAGCAGGCTGACTAGGGGGCAATGCTCTTTCCACCTGGGATATTGCTCTGTTGCTCAGCAACCAAGCTCTTCTTAGCACCTGAGGCAGAGGTCATGAAGCCATCCTCAGCGCCCAGAGCCAACTTGCTCCAATTGAGCCATGACTACAGGAGGGGAGGGGGACAGGGCAGAGAAACAGATGGGTGCTTCAGTGGGCCCAGACCTGGAACTGAACCCAGGACATCAACATGCCAGGCTGATGCTCTACCTCTGAGCCAAATGGTCAGGGCTCAGACCATATATTTTTTTTAATAAATTGATTGTCATGACATTGGTTAATAGCATCATATAAATTACAAGTGTACAATTCTATGATACATGATCTGCCTATTGCATTGTGTGCCCACCACCCAAAGCCGGCATATTTTCTTAAATAACAAAATGCAGTAGCTCCCTCACAGATTTTCCTCGTTATAGCCTTATGCTGATTTATTGATTAGCCCTTCATTGCATCTGTATATTTATATGACTTTGAAGGAAAAAAAAACAAGAAAAAAAAAACCACCTCTCCAAAACAAACCCTGCTGGGCCTGCCAATACCAAAGTCCCTCTGACAGTGACGAGACACACACCATGCCGTCAGAGTGGCACCGACAGAGCGCAGTGCGAGTCATAGTGACAGGACGCTGTGGCAACACCTGTCGAGCCGTTTCGGACGAGTGCCCTCGTCTTTGTCAGCGTGCCTTGTGGGCCGGCTGGCGTGGACTGCCTTGCGTTCTCACAGCTCCGTGGAAGCAGAGGATGCCACCTTCAGCAAAGTCAGGGCTGTGCTTTATGTCAAACGCCTTCCTTATGAAACAGAGATGTCACCAGAGATGTGACAATAGGAAATTTCGAATGTTAGCCCACACTGTTGGTCAAATGATATTGCCTTACTCTTATACTAGTATAAAAGAATATATATCAAATATACTCATATTTTTTTTACCAAAAAAAAAATTTTTTTTGGGAATATAACCTACTTTTTTAGAAGGGACATACTATGAAAAAGTTCTTATCTCTGTTCCAAAAGAGAAAACAGTTAAGTGAGCTATTCCGCTGTGATTGGTAACGACTCACCCACTGCCTTAGGACTCAATGGTCCTTTAATGCATACGGAAGTAACAGTAACTAACGGAAGTAACAGTAACTAAACCACTAGACCCTGCTCATGGGATGGTAAAGGATCAGAACAATAATATTATAATGACTGTTATTTTTCTTTGGAATAAATATATACCATTCTATGACATTCCTCACTGAAAAAAAAATACTTATTTATCGCTATTATATATAATTCAAAGCGCTTTTATAGTAAAAAATATAGAAAATTGGAGTTACTCAATAGAAGAATAGTTACATAAACTACGGTTTATCTGTAACATTACATTAGCAAAAAAAAAAATGAGGTAGATATGCATGTGTTCTATGGAGAATTTACACGTGATTTCAGCGAGAAAAGAGCTGAATAGCTTACATTCGTTTTCTATAAGTAATGTCCCAGTAGAGCCCAAGCTCTATGTCGATCAGGCGTCCCCGATTCCACTTCCCCGCACAGTGGGACACTCCTGCTTATCAGCAGGGCTGGCAGCCTCTTTGAGATGTCTCTTGAGGCGGCTATGAGGATTCTACTTCTCAGTGCAGAGACCAACTGCCAGGGGAGGAAAGACACAACCACACCGAGTTAGTTGCAAGAATCACACAGGCAGTTTATTACTCACAAATCCTATGGCGTGCCTGGATACAGTTTAGGGGGGCCCTGTCAGCGTGCTCCTCTGGGCTGTCCTTGGTCAGAGAGGCGTGGAGACAGTCCACATTCACATTGGAGTCTGGGCGACTACCACAGCAGGGGGCCCTCAGCTTTAGTACCTTTTCTGGCCAACGCCTTCTAACAGGTGTCAATCTACAGGATTATCACCTCAAACCACCTTTTCAGGAGTTCCTCGCAAGGAGCCCTTTTTATGGTAATTTATGACATCAAGTCACTTTTTTATTGATTTTAATTTATTGTGTTTACATAGATTCTAGTGTCACCCCGAATGCATCCTCCCCTCCCCCGTGTTCCCCTCAACATCTCCCCGGGGAAGCTCCTTGTTTACCTTAACTTACAGAGTTAGGACGTCAAGCCGCTTCTTATCTATATGTAACTGCGCGCACACAGGACCGGGGCCTGCTCGAAAGGCAGAGTCTGTTTCTCACATCTGTACACACTGTACCAATTCCTATCCAGGTGGCACAACTTTACTTAATTTCCTTAATTGCTTTTAACATCATATCTTAATTACTTTTATATATCTTCCATTTTTTTCTATATTTCTATATATTTAACGACTATAACCTTATATTACTGCAACAAGTAAAGACAGATATGTACATATTATTTTGTCATCTTCTTCCCAGAAAGAGTCAAAGAAAAAAATAAAATGAAATCTCTGAATCGCCTTGAGGAAAATAAACTGGCAGTTGGGGGTGAGGGTTTGATGCTTGTACTTTTCATTTCTTTCCAAGTGGTTTAAATATTTTAAGTCTCTGTGGGCAATGCTTTCTACCCAATATACATTACCTAGTGGTAATCTTTTTTTTAATCTAATTTTTATTAATTTTAATGCAGTGACATTAAATAAATCAGGGTACATATGTTCCAAGAAAACATCTCCAGATTATTTTGACTTTTGATTATGCTGCATACCCCTCACCCAAAGTCAAATTGTCTTCTGTCACCTTCTATCTGGTTTTCTTTGTGCCCCTACCCTCCCCCTACCCCCTCCCTCTCCTTCCTCGCCCCCTCCCCGCCCCTCCACCCCACCCCCTGTTACCATCACACTCTTGTCCATGTCTCTGAGTCTCATTTTCATGTCCTAGTGGTAATCTTAACTGGCGCTTCCTGGGAAGAAAGAACACAGACTGCTTGTGATCCGTTCATTGTATTCTTCCTCTTAAAATAAATAAACAACAGCGCAGGGCCCCACAAGCTTGAGGTAGGCAGGCGCCCGAGATTTTGGAGGTTTTCCTCTGTTATCTTGCTCACTGTGGGGCCCCTCGTGCATGGTACTTACTAGAAAATTAATCAATGTTCATGTTGTAAGTAAACAACAAAAAATGAATAAATATACTGAATGCAGCATTAAAATGAAAATAATAGGCCTGCTTACATGGGAAATAAACTGCCTGGATTACACTTTCTTTCAGCGCCTGTTTACTGTGCCCGGGAAGAGGTGAGGACGCGCTCATTGATAACTCGCCTCAGGTAATGAAGTCATTACGAGGTGAGTCACTCAGTTATCCCTTCCGTCTTCAGATAGTTACTAACACCTGTTATGAACTAGAGGGAAGAGGCAGAGAGGTAAGCAGTCAGCAACGCGTGCACAGACTCTAAATTAGCACGGGAAGGTCATCACCAATAGGAACTGGGATAAAGCATTTTCACAGCGTAAGAATTCACTTAGCTTGGCCTCTCCTGGAAAGTCCCCCTGATTAAATGACAAGCAGATTAAACCTCGAGATAAGGACAGCAGCAGGCAGAGAGTTTTGAGAGCAGAGAGGATGTTGGTAAGGAATCACCCGGGGCCCCCAGAGCTGGAGCCTGGTGGTCTGAGTCCAAGCCGTTGTGCGGAGCAGGAGCTTGTACACTGGAGGCTGTGCACACGGGGGGTGGGGGTGCGGTGGGGGGTGCACACATGGGGGCTGTGCACACACGCAGCTGCATGTCACTTGACACAATTTAATCTTTCGTCGAAGAGCCACTAGAAGGTAACTAAAAAGTTTTTCGAATGGGAATAATTCATCCAATTTTCTTTTCTGTATCTATTGATATCGTTATGTGTTACTTTTCCTTTGAATGGTCAATATAATGGAGTCTATTATGGATTGTTGAATGCTGAACGGGTAAGCATTTGTAAAGAAGTCTGAGTTGTTTGTGGCATATCACTCTTTTCAGGGGTCCCCAAACGTTTTATACAGGGGGCCAGTTCACTGTCCCTCAGACCATTGAAGGGCCGGACTATAAAAAAAACTACGAACAAATCCCTATGCACACTGTACATATCTTATTTTAAAGTAAAAAAACAAAATGGGAACAAATACAATATTTAAAATAAAGAACAAGTAAATTTAAATCAACAAACTGACCAGTATTTCAATGGGAACTATGTTCCTCTCACTGACCACCAATGAAAGAGGTGCCCCTTCTGGAAGTGTGGCGGGGGCCGGATAAATGGCCTCAGGGGGCCGCATGCGGCCCGCGGGCTGTAGTTTGGGGACCCCTGCTTTAGGTTGATGTCTCTCTCATCTAAACGTGGACCAACATACATCTGTGTCTACACTCATCCGACTGGACGTGATTTGCTAATCTTACACAGAGGGTATCGTTCTGTGGCTTTCTTTCTCGTACTTTGTTTAATTTTGCAATCAGGGTGAAGCTGGTGTCATGAAATTAGTCGAGAGGTGCTGCTCCTTCCTGTTCTTCCTCTGGTAGGAATCCTGTAGAATCTGTTATTGGTTCTCCAGATATTTGGTAGGATTAAATCTTCTTGTGGGAGTTTGGCAATGTGTGGTTGTCAAGGATTTGGTTCATTTTACCAAAGGTGTCAAATGGATGTTGTGGACAAAACAAGGGGCCACATGCTGAACCTGACCAGCTGGGGTGGGGTGGGGTGGGGTGGGGGACTGCAGGGTGGCCTCACAGACTCGGAGACCTAAAGACCACACAGGATGGCCTGGAATTAACCCTTTCTAACTAACAGCAGTTCATGGTGGGTCGTTCTGTCCTAGGGAAGTATTTCTTTCTGACAAGGTCCAGGCAGGCCTGTCGTCTTCTACATCTACAATAAAGTACCTGATAACAGCTTTCGAAATGTAAGTGTAATCTCCTTCTCCTGACTCCTCCGGGCAGGCCACCCCCAGAGCAGGAGCCCAACCCCCTCCCCATTGCTGCTATCCTGTTCATTGTTCACTGCTGACGCTCTCGGGCCTGCATGCTTCCCGTTTTTACTTTTGATTCAATCCCAGAGCTCTTCCCTTCTTTTGCTTTCTCCACCTTCCCTGGTCTGGAGAAAGCGAAACAGGGAGATCTCTGGGTGTCCTGGACCCTGGAACTCCCTTTGACTCTGATGTACAAAATAAGTGGTGAAACTGCCATTTTCCAGAGCAAAATTCATTCCTCTGTCTGGTCAAAATAGAGCTTTATCTCCTACTAATCTTTATTATTTTTAATTTTCTATTGTTTTGTGGGGTTTTGGTGTGTGTGTTTTTTTTTTAACAATTCACAACCATTCATTCAAGAACTCACCTCTGAGACCATATTCCTCCCGATGTAACAAAGTCACCTCCTTCATAGGAGACTGATGGTGACAGAGGTGGACATTTGGTTGGTGTTTACAGTGGCTTTGTTATAAAGTACCACACCCCAGATTCTAAAAGGCACTGAACCTCATTTCATCAAGTTCACATAGAGACACCCAGTCCAGATGAATTTTGAAGAGTTTTATTAGAGGAGGAGATTTATTAATATGCCGGCCGCATATGGCTGACATGGGGCATCTACAAGCCCAAATCATGCAGTGCCAAAAATAGTTCAGGGGCTGCTTATATACCCTTGATCACACACGGGCGGAGGAGAGCATGACGTCATGATATGAGCTAGCAACATTTGTTTAGGGGATGCACAGAAACATTAAGACTCTCAAAGTAACACAATCAAAGATGTTTAGAAATCTTTCAGGGTTCACCTCACTAGCCTTGAGGTATTTTACCCTCAAGATTTCAGGAAGAAATGTCAAAATAACCTAGAGATGTTTTCTCTGAACACATGTACCCTGATTTACCAATGTCACCCCATCAAAAAAAAAAAGATTCCAGGAAGGGGGAGGAACAACCAATGCAAGGTGGTATGTAAATTTTGCCTCCTATTGAAAGAGAAGAAGGTTCTAGGTTGACCTTTATTTTAGATTTAAAACTGAATGACCCATTGTTCTTGCAAGCCAGAAACTTCTACATTTTTCTCCCCCCTCCCATCCCTAATGGAAGGACAGGACAGGAAAGCCTGACTTTTCCTCCCAGAATATTAATATCAATTTTCAGCTTTTGGTACCTTACAACAGCTTCAAGAATGTCTTAATCTCCATAAAAAAAGACCAGTAACCAGTCCAACACACAGTGGCCTTAAAAATTCATTCCTCTTTCACGTATTTCTATTCTACTGTCCAAATCCTTCTTACATGAAGCAACCTCTCGCTCCTTGGCTTCCAAAGTCATCATGTACTTTTCACACTAATGCCATGGGAGAGGAGACAGGTCCTATCACTCACTCACTTGGAAGAGGGAAGAATAAAGAGGAAGTCTGAAACAAACCAGAGATAACAACGTTCATAAATAAACCTCGGGTTGGGTGGGATCGTGCGGAAGACAGCTTTTATAGCCGTGTGTTAGAGAAAAGCCTTCCTCACTCACACCCATGACAGATGAGTAATGTGGTTATTGCCAACGCCTGGCGATAAAAGCTATATTGTACCCTGCAGAACACATGTACTGTTTATTTCCTCTCTCTGAGTGCATTAATATCCACTTCTTATTCCTAGGGGAAAAAAAAGGTTCAGCTCAGTCACCTTTCCAAGGCTGATTCTTTATGTGCCCTGAACAATTATACAACCCAGGGCAGTGACAGTGACCAAGAGCCACAAAGACTAGGTCTCAGCCGAGGTCAAAACGCCACGGAGCACGCAGAGGAAAGCGGACAGAACAGATGTATTTTTCTCTTTCAAAGGGACCAAATAGGTCACAGTGGCATTCAGAGAAGCACACAGGGAGGCTGAGACGCAGCTCCCACTGCCGGTAATGAGCCCCAGCTCCCCGATGTCCCCCCGCATGGTGCGGTGGGCTGAGGCTGTGCCATTTGAGCTACCATGTTGCACAAACAAAGCAAGGGGCACACAGATGGAACATGTCATCTGCCACCTCACTGTCTTCTTAAATCGGCACTTTACAATGTATCTTTACAACCGGAATATGTTGCAAATGACCTGAGGGATAATGTGTCAGAACAAACAACTATTCTTTCAACCTTTCAACCCTCTATACTGAGAAAGTATAGGAGAGAGAATACACACACACACACACACACACACACATACACACACACATTTAATTTACATATATATAAATGGAAATATATTTGTGGGGAAGAAAAGCAAGACTAAATAAAACTAAATTTCATTTTTAACAACAAAATGGATGTTTTTATGTGTGGAGAAAAATATTGATGTCATCAAGATAGCAACAGGTTGTCACCCAGCTTTACTCCCCTCAGCAATAATGGAAGTCATATAAGACAAGCCCACACACTCAAGTGGTGAAAGGTTGAGAACGTTTTCTCTGAGATCAGGATCAAGATGACTGTGTTCATTCTCACCACAGCTATTCACCCTGACACTGAAGTCCTACCCAGAACAGGAAAGCAAGGGAAAGAAACAAATAAACAAATTCACTTAGGTTGAAGAATACAATGAGCATAAAATCATTAGCTGTGTTTCTGTACACTAACAATGAATTATCTGAAACAAACATAAAGAAAATCCCATTTACAATAATATTGAAAAAGAAATACTTAGGAATAAATTTAACCAATGAGGGAAAAGATCTGTACTATTAAAACAGTATGTCATTGACTAAAAACATATTAAAGAAGACACAAATGAAAAGATATTCCCTGTTCATTGATTGAATAAATAAATATTGTTAAAATGTCCATACTATTCAAAATACCTTATAGATTCAATGTAATCTCTATCAAAATTGTAGTGTTGCTTTTATGACTATAGAAACAAAAACATCTCATACGGCACCACAAAGACCCAGCCTGAAGAGTCAAGGCACTCCTGAGAAATAAGAACAACTTGTAGGCATTACACTTTCTGACTTCAAACCATATAGGAAAGCTCTAGCAAATAAAAACAGTGTGGCACTGGCAATAAAACAGACACTTAGAAAAATGGAACAGAATTGAGAGCTCAGAAATAAACCCATGCCTGTTTAGTCAACTAATATTTGAAAAAGGAGCCAGGAGTATTCAGTAGAGGAAAGATAGTCTTTTCAACCAATGTGCAGGAAAAAAAAAAATGAAGTAAGCAGATGTGAGGCCGGTAGCCACAGCTACTATCACAGCCGCCTGACCCATGCAGGTTCGCATTGGATTCGGACAGACGGTAATGAAACAACAGAGCCAAGAACTGGTGGGCCATTAGCTTTAATCCGAGCTCGCACCCAGTGGGCAAGAAATACACACAGTGGGAAAACACTTCCCTTTCCATCCAGAGCTCCCAAAGCCACTGACTTATCTGAGTTTCCTAGAATCAAAGGTTTCTACCTCACCAGCCTTATTCACCTCTGTTCCCCATCTCCTTCTCTCTGCACAAACTCTGCACAAACTGGCTTCTCCCTCAGCACTCCACCATCTTGGCTGCTTCTCCTCTCCTCCACGTGGCCTTTCTCTGCTCTCTTCTCTAATGCTAATGTCAGGAACTGAGAGAGCAAGCTCCTGGTCTGAGCCACTTTATAGTGTAGAAATCAAAACCTTTAATCCAATATACAAACAAGGAAGTCTCTGATACAAAGTCACTTATCTGAGGCATAATGGGATTCTTCATGAGAGTGCACCACCCCACATCATGCAATCAGTCAAGGGTGTGGGGAAAAGCTTAGTCTTAAAACTAAGCCTTAGGCTATAACCACCCTGCCTGCTTACAGCCTGTCCCCCACACCCAATGCAAACTATAAGCGAGCAAACATATATCATATTTACAAACTTATTTGACCACCAGCAGATTGTCAGCAAATGTATTTGACCGGGCGGATGGAGAATGATGTTAAGACCTCAGTCTCTTTCCCTCAACAGTAAAGTCAGAAAGGACAGGCTGGTCAGGAGGGTGTGTCAGAAGCATGGATCAAGTCATCAGAGCAAGTGAGCCAATGGAAAGACCGAGCTCAGGGTACAGCAGGACTCAGCCACCTAGACGGAGAACGCTGGATTGGCAACCCAAACGAGCCTGAATAGCAGATGCCCCTGGAGAAGAAGGCCAAACAGGATGACTGTGGAAGACTGCAGAACTAAGAGTTTCAAATCAGTCTGAAGGAATCCCTGGGCCTACAAAGGTACATCTCTGGGAAAAGCCCGTTTGGCATATGGTGACTTTCAAAGGATTCCAGAATTCGAGGCGTGGTCAGCTGTGTCCTCTCATATTCTAAATTCAAACCCGCTGTTTAACAACAACAACAACAGAAGATATTTAAGTAAAAGCTTAGCTAACATTAAGTCCATGTAGGAAGGAAACCCCCTAGTGAAGGGAAAACTTACCTGGAATTTTTTTTCCACTAATAGTCATGATAAACTGCACCGTGTCATCCCTGCTCCCATGACATATCACTTCTATAACCCGTCGCGTGCAGCTGCGAGACAGCGAGGTCAGGAGTGCGGGCGGTGGCCTCGCCCTGGGCTTTCTCCCTGAGACGCCAGCCTGCTCATCCAGGGATGAGAACCGCCACGCTGTCCTCACCGTCACCACCCTGACCTCCAGAGCGAACCCACTCAGACAATAGAGGCCACAGGAGATCCCTGCGGAGCTGTTAGCTTGATGAATGAGAGGTATTTCAGAGGCGGCACCTTGTGAAAAATAGTATCATAATTTAAGGAATCGCCTGTCCCGGTGGTACCAGTTCACAGGTGAGGCTAAGGCCATCGTGTCCTCTTACCCGGAGGCCACCCTCTGCTGGGCGTCGTCATCATCAGAGAGACACAGTAGACGCAGCTAACCGGTGACAAGGACACAACAAGGCTACAGTAGTAGCCGGATCGCCTGCCACGTTTCCGAAGCCGCCTTTTACCTCTGCCGTCAAAAGAAAAGGAGAAAGAAGTGCGCTGAGATGTTCTTCTAAGTTGTCGCTTAAAAAAAAAAAAAAAATCAATTGATCAATATAAATAAATATCCTTGAGGAGGTGAGATGTTTATGTTCTCATAAGAAGAACATGACGTTTCTTTCATTTCTTAGGATGTATTAATGACAAAGCATAGCACCTGGACTTGGGCGGGTCTCTCCTGACTCTCATGGAGTGTATCCAGCGTGTTCCGACTTGAGCTGTGAACGCAGACGGAAAGGTGCCCGAGTGATACACGTTTGGACGATAAAAGACCTTTCCCGTGGAAATTTTACTCATTAAAAAGCATATCAACGTGTCCATTTGAGAGAGAAATGGACAGAAAGTGCCTCTTATCATGGCTTGGATTTGCTTAGGCTCTGCTGGTCTTACGTAGGTTGATCATTCATTTCCGAATAAGGAGACCCCAGAATTTAGGAGACTCTCGCCGAGTTATTACCTGGGATCCCTGGTCACATGACTAACTGGCTATACCTTCAAAACAACATATAACTAAAAAAAAAAAAAATTACACAAAAATATTTTCTTTCCCATAAGGGCTATACCAGCTGTACACCTGAGCCCAGTAGGACCAATATATAAGATTGTGGAGCTTTCATTCTCTACCCGTTGCTCTTATCTCACTTATTATTTATATTGAATTTGCCGTTTCTGCTTTAAATCAAGATTCATCACAAGGAAACTTTGATTCCCTTTCTCTATTTCATTGTAATATCTCCTTTCTTGTGGTCCCTTTTCAATACCTGCTTGTATCTGATTAAAAAAAAAAGATCAGATTAGAAGTATATTGATAAGAGGAGCGGAACCTCTGGATTTAGCGAAAAGTTTCAATTATTGTTCAGTGGAATTGTGTTAACATCGCCCACTTTGACCACTGGATAGTGGAATCCTCTGTGTGACTATTACGATCCTTTGAAACAGGGTTCTAAGAGAAAACCGTGTGGGAATCTAGCCCATAATTACGACTGCCTCAGACTCATCTGTGGAATGCAACTCACCTGGCATTTTTTTTTAATGAAAGTTAAATAATAGATATCACATAAAATGTGTTTTTCAGTTAGAAAAGAGAGTGCAAGACCTAAAGAAGAGCTTTCCAATAGTCGGCGAGCATCCATCAATCAAGAGGACGTGAGTGACCTTTACAGAGCTCCCCACTCAACAACACAGGCACCGCCTTCTTCACCTTCTTCACGAGCTTCCGGGGGGCATTCACCGAGATGAGTCATCTTCTGGCTTATAGAACGAAACCCAACGCACTTGAAAGGGATCATGTCACACGGGGTATGGTCTCCGACCCATGGTGGAATCAAACTGGGGATCAATAACAGGAAGATACCGTGAAAATCTCCAAATGCTGGGAAATCCAACAGACATTTCTAACTCAGCCTCTAATGGGTCAGAAAGAAAACCTTCGTGAAAATGAAACAATAAACTCAACTGGAAGAAAATGAAACGGCCCAGCCTGTGAATCATTTGTCTCTTTTCGTTGTTGTTCTTTATTTACATTGGGAAGTTTGTCTCCAAGGAGATCATGATTAAATTAATGTAAACATAATAATCAGATATATAGTCATGGCATCAGGGTTTTTTTTTTTTGTTTGTTTGTTTGTTTTGCTTCAAGATCTTTAAAGGCCTTTCTCCTATAATTGTCTCATTTGTTTATTATTTCTATCTTGGTCCTATTTTGATTTTAAAGGCCCGCTACCCCTATTCTGATCAACACAGCAGAATGTAACCACTCTAGCTACTTAAAAAATATGATATCTCATCTGCTCAAGTTTGAAAATTTAAATGCTTACAAAGTTGTAATATCTGCCTTATCGGCAATTATGTGTCTAAATGCACTTTTCATAAGTGTTCTCTTTCCTTTGTTTTAACTGGGCCAGATTAGCGTCACCCAAAACGTCGTGTTCCAACGTTTGGAGGGCTTTCCTGGCGGGAAGAGGGCACCCCTGCATCTTACAGAATGAGTAGATACTGTCTCTGTTTATCTTCATAGCAAAAAACATAAGTTTAAAAATAGAGAAAGCTGAGAGCCGCCACAGATTAAGTGTTAAAATAGAACTTTGAGGGAATTCTGTGTGATCACACTGCTCACGGCACAGTCTGACCCGACGTGAGCCCAGCGAATGACGACAGCTCATGTTTGACCATCTCCGGTCACAAAAATCACGGTACCCAGGATGGGATGTGTGTAGGACAGCTGTGACTGTTTGAAAGTTCTCCTCTTCATCAACCCGAGACCTGTACCAATTTCATTTCTACCACTTGGTACCTCCTTAGTTTGAGTTAAGATTTGGGGAAAACTCTAATAAATCTCTACTCGTTCTTGCATTAGGTTTAATAGTTCAGTCTTAACATTCTCTAAAGGCCAGTAGACCCCGGGGCTGGGCACTTACCCAAGGGGCTTTCTCGTCAGGAGGAAATAGTTTCTCTCTGGAGAAGTCCTCAGCTCATTCAGAGGAAGCCTTCTCCTGTCTCCTTGTCCCTCCGGTCCGCGGGAGCTGCCTGGTCCCTTGCATTCCTCCGGCAATCCTCCTGTGCAGTTCTTGTTTTATTTCTCAGTTCCTAAACACACACACACACACACAGAGCGAGACAGAGAGAATGCTGTCATCCGTTTTCATTAAAAAAGATTTTTATTTACTCTGTCATTATCTCTTCAAGAATAATGTTAATAGCGTCTTCTTGTCTTTCCTCAGCCCCACACACAGGACCCAGCTCCATATTGTACATATCATGACTTTTTGATTAGTAACTGAATAACCTTGATCGGCAGCTTCTTTGGAAATGACTTCAAATACAAAAATCTCTATCTATTATAAAAAGAAAAAAAATCAAAAGGTAACAGAAGAGACAGTGGACCATGTTTTAAAATTGATTCCTGGAATCAGTCGCCACTGAGACCCAGGGCACTCTCCAAAGTGTCCCCCGCCCTGTGGGGGACCAAAGTGTTCCCAGTCAGACCTCAAAGCGATCAACCATTCCGCTTATTGATCCCTCGCACAGAATTTAGGGACGTCCCTAAAGTAAACAAAGCGATAGCTAGGAGGGAAACACCGAATGTGTAGGGCATGCTGAGCTGCTGACATAATTATAGAATTTATTAGAGTAAACAGCCCGCAAATTTAAAGGGGTGAGCTTTTCATCTGAATGCGACAAACTACTACTGGGATATTACCAAACAATAAAAGAGACTGAGCACCACAGGACCAGGGAACTAAATATTTTATGCTTCACTGCTAGTCTCATTTAAATATATATCTCTGAATAGTGTTAAATCTCTTCCAGTGGAAATATGATATTTCATTGCTATTTGCAAGAATTCTCTCTCTCTCTCTCTCTCTCTCTCTCTCTCTCTCTCTCTTCAGCAAAACCTAGGAAGCATAGTTCTTTCTGACCCATCATCTTAGGTTTAAGGACAAAAATAAAAAATAGCAGATAATCTGTTTGGAGTGGAAATACGGAGTGCTTTTAAAATTAAGTGCATTTAGAATGGTAGACTAACCGCATTTTTATTAATGTGAGTGATAGGAGCGGGTTATTAACATTTTAGTGGGCTGCACTCCCACATTAAAATCTCACTCACGGTGTGGACTGGCTTCCTTGTTTTCATTAAATTGCTACCTCTCGGCGAGGACCCAGACAGACGGGGGGGCAGGCACTGCGCTGTGCGGCTTTCTGTAGGAAACTTCCGGGAAGGGCTGCCTGATTCTGAATGAGCTCTATTGGTAGAAACATGAAAGCTGCCATTGTGCTAAGACAAGGAGAGAGGCCAGTGTCTGAAAGAGGGTCCTTAGAGCTTCGCCAAGTTACAGAAGGGGAAGGGCACGGGGCCAATCTCACATCCCAGCTGCATCTTCTTCAATAAGTGCAGAGATAAGACAGATACAGATAGATAAGGGTTCACATTTCAGCGTTGACTACAGTGACAGCTCTGCTAAGGCAGAAAAGAGACTTCTTCAAAACCGTAAAAGCCATGAACTCAACTTCTGCCAAAGGTTAAAATGAAACAAGCTTTTCCATAAGGAAAACTAGAACCCTTTTTGTTGTTGTTGTTAACAATTCTCGAAGTAAATCCATCATCCAACCCGGGTTTTCTTACCCAGTGTTGTAGCTATGACACCAATAATCCAGACCTCTGTCTCAATGGGCGGAGCCCCGGGCTGTCTAGGGACCGTGTCACCTCAGGCATGAGCGAAAGCTCGGGCGGACCTTATTCTGGATCAGAACCTTCTCTCCAGCTTCTCTGTTCTTCCGAGCCCGCACCCTCATCGGAACTGAGGCGCAAAGTCATTCTGCAAGGTGGTTGCTCCCAGCCAAGCCTTCTCAGTCCCACCGCGGGGCCTTTGCACGTGCTGGTATGGTCATACACTGTCAGGGCCTCCCTGTCGCTCACATCTCGGGGGTGGAGGTCATTCACGTGGAACTCAAGCCGGGACTCTGTCATTTGCTGGCGTGTCTGGCCCCGAAACTCGTTTTCTCAAGGTCCTTAAAGTGGGGCTTCATTTAAACAGCCTTATGAGAGTTTTATGAGTTTCCTCTGTGGCTGGCCTTCTTTGTCAACTATCAAATTCTGTGCGTTGTGAGTTATGGTTATTAAAACTGCCTTCTGTGTATATGGTTTGTCTCTCTGACTAATTAAAACTTACTGATGAGGAGAAACCATGCTTTATACTCCACTGACTTAATAGAAATTTAATAGCAACACAAAGCACTGCAGATTGTGGGTGCTTAGTAAATAGCGTCTAATCAAACGCTGGTTCGTACATTACAGTCGTTCAGTCAACCAAACCTTCCTCTTCTGTGACCAGGTGCTGGGCGGTGTCGCAGGACAAGAGTTTCAGAGGGCACACGGGTGGGGGGTATGTAGGCGCAGTAGGGAGAGTTAGTGGGGTGGAGGGAGATGGTGCACCCTCGGAGAGGCAGAGGGCAGGCAGGTGCTAGCCCTAACTGCCCGAGAGTCCACGGAACCCTCCACGTATTTTCTTCATTTTCAGTAATGAGCAAGCTGTCACTCAAACCATTCAACCCAGCTTCCCGATGTCTCCCGGCCTAACACCATCACGTACATGCCACCGAAAGCACCCACTGATGCTATGGTGTAGACACCTGGGACGTAACAAGGAACTTGCAGGAAACCCTGGCCCCTTCCTTGGCTCCAGCGATAGGTCCCGTCCTCAAGAAGCGCATCAACTACTTGACGAGACAGACTCCCATTATTTAGATGATAGTAGAGTTACACAAGGAGACCCCTGGACCGCGATATTCCACATCAACGTGAGCATACTACTTGCTAACATTGGTGATTATGGCACCCGGCGGTGACCACCCACATAGCTGAGGCACAAGAGGCAAAGAAGCCTCGTGACTGAGGGTGAAGACCAGGTGTCTAAAGCAGCGGTTCTCAACCTGTGGGTCGCGACCTGGGCTTTAGGCGACTCCTGTGTTTTGGTCGTTCGACCCCTGCTGGGGTCACCACCCACAGGTTGAGAACCGCTGGTCTAAAGCCTCCAAGACGGAAGGGGCTACCCTAGTAAAACTGGGGCTCCCAGGTGCTGTACAGAGGTCCGGTGCAGGATGCACTTGCAAATGCTTCTAAATATCTTTTAAAGTAAACAAACCAGCTTCATGAATAATGCATGACTGTTTGGCCGAATGCCTAGAGATTGCAGAACCTCTTTGGGGACTGTAGCTAGAGAGCCTGCATGTATTAGAATATACAGTGACAATAATAACAGTAATGAATCTGAGCACTTGCTTGCCCAATCTTCTCTTTGCTTCAGAGAGGCAGAAGGCTCAGATGCTCTCTCACCCCATAAAACAAAGTCGTCAACATCTCCTAAAAGGGCACCTGGGCGTAGAGCGTTTGAAATGCCCTCCCTGATACAGCAGCGGGGGGTGGGGGGGCTCTGACTGGACCCCCTCAGGAAGCATCCCCTCCCCCTCCTCCCAGAAGACAGGAATGGGGTCTCACAGATGTTTCAGTAGGGTTCTCTCTGGCTCTGGAGGCCAACTGCAAGTACTTAAGTCTCACTCTCTGCCCTTATGGCCATTGACAATTCCCAAACCCACTTTCTCTTTTACTGATCATTATTATTATCTGTACCTTCATATTTCTGTAACACTTTGTAGCTTTTAAAGACACTTTGCAATTTACCATTTCTTTTTTTATTTTTATTTTTTTATTTTTTTCTCTGAAGCTGGAAATGGGGAGAGACAGTCAGACAGACTCCCGCATGCACCCGACCGGGATCCACCCGGCACGCCCACCAGGGGCGATGCTCTGCCCACCAGGGGGCGATGCTCTGCCCCTCCGGGGTGTCGCTCTGCCACGACCAGAGCCACTCTAGCGCTTGGGGCAGAGGCCAAGGAGCCATCCCCAGCGCCCGGGCCATCTTTGCTCCAATGGAGCCTTGGCTGCGGGAGGGGAAGAGAGAGACAGAGAGGAAGGCGCGGCAGAGGGGTGGAGAAGCAAATGGGCGCTTCTCCTGTGTGCCCTGGCTGGGAATCGAACCCGGGGTCCTCCGCATGCTAGGCCGATGCTCTACCGCTGAGCCAACAGGCCAGGCTGCAATTTACCATTTCTTAAGAGCCTAGGGTCTTCCTGCAGGATGGGCTGCTAGACACGTAACAGGCGAGAAGAATGCCTTCCGGAAGGATTATGCAACTTGCCAAACACCTCACCAGCCTGTTTCATTAAGTGCCCTTTCTGACTGTTAAAGGTTACCTGAGCCTCTCTGTTAAAAATACATTATAGTTATTTTGATTTTTTATTTAACAATACCTATAAGGCTTAGGTTAGAAATCTCATTCATGTCTGTCATATATATTTATCTCTCATTATTTTAACACTTATGCCACCAGTTTTTCCCTTGAATCTTCTTATCTATTTTCAACCTGTTTTGAAGTCTAAAGTAGTTGTACTTGCATCTTATTTTTTAAATCGTATATTATCTGTCTTTGAGGATATTTTATTTGTTTTATATTCTATTGAGGATTTCTAATCATTCTTTAATTTTATTTCAATACTAGTAACAACTTACTTTATGAGGTGTTATTTTGGGGGGGTTGCTCTTAGTTACATCCATTACTTTTCAACAAGCTAGTGTTATTATTTTCCTTTTATACTCAATGTCAAAAATACATTTACCGATGTGTTTGCAAAATTTTTTGTGAAAAATATCTAGAATTGTTTGAAAAGAAATTTTACTCTAAAAATGTGTTTCATACCAACTTTTTGTTAACAGATACATTATAAATTTATTTATAAACTATTAAAAATATTCATAACACTGTCAAAAAAATCCAAAACTCTTGAGTCCTCACTTGACCTGCTCTGTGTTCCTTGCATTTGCTACTCTCAGCGGGTGGCTAAGCTTCCTTTGCAGAGAATGTGGTCCCTCCTGGGTAGAACCACCCACGTCTTCACAGCACAGCCATGCCCATGTCCATGCACACGTGTCTTCTGTGAGGAATCTCTTGTGATTGTGGGAGGGCCCCTGGCTCCCATGGTCCACTCACAGAAAACCTGTGTTCTCCAAGGCTTTAGCCCTAGAGGCTATGATCTCATCTTAAAATACTCAAGGGTCAGAGGTTGAAAGAAAAAAAAAGAAAGGCAAATGGTGCTGCAAAGAGGTTACCATCTGAGAGCTTTTGGCATCCTCACAGTGCTAGAGAAATGAAAGTGGAAGTTTAGAACCACCGGAAGAGCAGCTGTCTTGTAAACACCCTAATAAGCTTCTTGTTGAGAGCTCCGAGTGTCTTTTCCCTGGTAGGAAGGGCCAGCTGAAAATAGACCAGCATTCACAGAGTCTAAAACTAGACTCAAAATATCTCACTCCTGGCTACATGAAAGAAAATTAAATCCAGTGTCAAAGAAAACAACAATAGTGTAAGATATTAGAAGGTGCTATTATGTGTCCATTAATCTACACTGAAATAAAAAGATTCCATGGATAAATAATGATACTTCACACTCAGATTTAAAAATGTCACTGGATACAAGTTCAATGTAAACACCAGTTATGGTTCTATATATTCTTTTTTCTTGTAAATCAATCCAAATTATACCTTTTTTTTTTTTCTTTGGTAGATCAGCAAAAATATATAATCTATTTCTTGGTGCGCTGCAAAATTTTAGTAATGAGTTTATGTGTGCCCTGAGATGAAAAAGCTTAACACACGCTATTCTAAAGACATTTTATACTTTCAGAATACTGATATCTGTAAAGCATTCTTTTCCCCCTTTTTGCCATATTTCATGATGTCTGTTGTTAATTACTGTGAGTGTTTCAGATTCATTTATTAACAAATATGGCATTTCTCTGGCAAGAAATACCTCGTTAATGCTTTGCTTTAAAAGCCCTGTAAGTGGAGTTCTAAGTCCTTTATTAGCTTCCTGTCCTCGTTTTGAATGACAGCCTGAATCATTAAAAACAGTCAGCACTAAAATGATTTATTTTCATCTAAATAGAGATTACTTAACGTAATTAATTATGCTGTATGCTTTGCAATTGCCACAAAGTGGTTCCTTGCAAACTTTTAACTCATTATTTAATGCACCCAAAACCTCAGCGGCATGCTAAGAGGATACAAGTTTTAGACCTTTCAGCTTTACTTTGTAAACATCTTTAAAAATTCAAGAACTCTCCGGAAATTCTGTGTCGGCCCGTAGAAGTCACACAGCTCCTGATCACTTTTTTTAACTAAAGTTATTATACTTCTTTTGTACTTCTGTCATTTTGATTTACTTTTTCCAAATATATTTACAGACTAAAGGCTAAGGATTACCTCTACAAACATTAAGAATTGCAATAATTTTTTATGGCATTATTTAGTTCATCTGATTTTTTTTTTTAAATCTCTATACACAAGTAAACTTCTCAAGTTTGAGAGCTTCATTTTCCAAGTTTAAAATTTTAAAATGGATCCATTCTACAATTTAAAATACAATTTTCTGGCCCTGCCTGGGTGGCTCAGTTGATTAATGTGTTGTCCCAACACGCCAAGATTGCAGGTTCAATCCCAGGTCAGGACACAGACAGGAGTCAACCAATGACGGTACCAATGAGTGGAACAACAAAAACGATTTTCTCTCTCTCTCTCTCTCTCTCTCTCTCATTCTCCCTCTCTCCATCTCTCTAAAAAAAAAATCAGTAAATAAAAAATTTGAAATAAAACTTGTTGTTTTCAAATGATGATTATACCATATCTTATTGAAGTTTTCATGACCTTGGCAGTGTTTTTTGTTTGTTCATTTTGAGGATACACATAAGTTTGTCTCATTTTTTATTACTGACTTTTAGATTGTAGCAATTTCAATCCAAGGCAGACAGAAGCATGATTGACAGAAGCGAAGGGGCCACTACCACCAAGCAGTACGAGTAGTTCAAGGATTCTGAAGTTAGACTGACAGAATTTGAGTTTGAAAAACAACTCATTACCACTGGGTATATCATTATAGGAAGGTCATATTTTCTCTGTTAATGTCAATTCCTTTTTTTTTTTTTTTTTTTTTTGGTAAAATGACAATTAGAATAGTAGCCATGTGAGAAGGTGATTGTGAAGAATAAATGTATTAATATGCATTAATTATTGAGCCCCATATCTACCATGCCGTAAGCGCTGAATAAACAATAACTTTTATCAGCTACATTGGGTGCAGCACCATTGTTATGGTGGACTTTTCTATCTTATGTGCCTTGCATCTTATCTCTACATGACTTCTGCAGGGCCAATTCTAGGTGAGCATTTTATAGACAAAGAACATGGCAGTTAGTGATCTTCCCAAGGCCACAGAAGAGATGACTGCTGGAGCCACAGGTCAACCCAGGTTCAGACCAGACAGCATCAACTTCCCTACTCTAATGGCCCCCTTCCAGAATAAGGACATCAGAGAAACACATCAAGACACAAAAATAAAAATAATCTTGCTTTGGACACTCCAAATATTGTATAGATAGAAAACCTGAAATTGGCATCTTCTGTAGATGAGAAGGGGAAAATGGGTGGAAAGCTAAAGGGACGTTGTAAATAATTCTCATTCTCCCGATTGCGGAGCGTGGGGAGAGCTGCTGAACACCCTCAGCCCAACACCCCCCCCCAGAACTACCTCTTACATTTGCCTGTTAAGAGCCACACAGGCACCCCAGGTTGAGTTAGATCAGTGGTCCCCAACCCCCAGTACGGGTCCGTGGGCCATTTGGTACCGGTCCGCAGAGGAAGAATAAATAATTTACATTATTTCCGTTTTATTTATATTTAAGTCTGAACGATGTTTTGTTTTTAAAAAATGACCAGATTCCCTCTGTTACATCTGTCTAAGACTCACTCTTGATGCTTGTCTCGGTCACGTGATACATTCATCCGTCCCACCCTAAAGGCCGGTCTGTGAAAATATTTTCTGACATTAAACTGGTCCGTGGCCCAAAAAAGGTTGGAGACCACTGGGTTAGATGACCTCCCAGGGCCGGGTTTCAATTGACTACAGTGAGATTGGGGTCCCTAGTCATGCACTTCACACCCGGCACAACTACATACAGCCAGTCAACGGGGACAGCCAGCACTGTGATCATCAGGAAACTCCACCGCTGCTGCCAGGCCACGCTGTTAGGGGCGACGAGACGTGTAGCTGCCTTAGGGACAAGGACAGTTGGTCTGTGCTTCAAATCTCTAAGCCACACGGAGTTATAACAACACAGAGAAAAATGTCCTTTTCAGCTGAGGGACCTCTCCCCTCATGCAGACTCTCAGCTGGTGACCTGGGTTTCTATTTCTCTGAGAAACAGAAGCTGTGGGAAGAGGCTTTCCACGTAACTGTTTCCCACCATGTCTACCCACCTAAATAGAGTGTCCTTCAAGGGCCAGCTTCCCCGACCGGGTCCACAGATAAATAAGCCGCGCTCCCTCGTCTCAGGTCTGTCCCTTACGCGTCACTCATCAGGGCATGGCATGCGTGCTCCAGGTGCTGGCCTCAGCGGTCACTGCTCCCTCGTACCAGAGTGACAGAGATAACTGGAGAGGGAGGTTGGGAGAACCAGGGAGGACCGGGTGGGGGGAGGGGGTGGGGGTGACCTCGACTCCTACAGACTCTCCACTCCTAGTTCCGGGGCTGGTTGGCTGCTACACGAAGAGCTCTTGAGCCGATTGCTTCTTGGTTTAAACGGAAGACAAACTTCTCAGCCCCCGACCCCTCTATGACCAAATCCAAATTAACTTCCTGTATCATTTCCTCATAAATGTCTCCGTTGTAAAGAAAAACGTGAGTCTTTGATATCTCAGAAAGCTCCATAGTGCAGTCTTGTGAAGAAACATCCTCTTTTTTTTTTTGGCTCATAGTTCTTTTAACATAAACTTTATGTCTCCCACCAAGATTTCTCATCACATTAAAAATAAAAATATTCTTTTTGCCTCTCCATTTCCTCACCTGTGTCATAACCTTGTGAGAGCAACAGAACACGACCTATTGACTCATAACTGGCTTATAAAATTCTTATAAAATTCATTAACGTGCTTCTTCTGGAAACCCTTAGAGGAATAAGTTAAATAACACAAAAACTCAAATCAGGAAATTTTCAGAAAACATGCAGATTCCAAATTACACCTGTGTCGCCATAGAAAGAGAGAAAGAACCGCAGAAACTGGGGGAGAAATTTGAAAAAGATGAGTCAGGGAAAGACAAGGACCCTCGGACTCCACTTTTATGTGGAATCTAACGAACGAAGGAGAAGCAGACTCATAGAGACCGAGGATAGAGTGACAGCTGTCAGAGGGGTGGGGGGTTGGGGCTGGACACAAAGAGGAGGGGATTTAAGCAAAACAGAAAACAACAAGAAGTGACAGACACAGACCACAGCAGGGCAATGCCCAAGAGGAGGGGGTGGGGAGGGGGAAGAGGGTCAGGGGCGTCAGTGGGGTCGGAAGGAAACTAGACTTTGGATGCTGCATTGTAGAAGTGTGCACTTAAAACCCGGATAATTTTATTGACCAATGCAACCCCAATAAATTCAATAAGAGATGTGCTGGTGTAGAGAAGGACAAGCGGAAGGTCACTGTCAGGTATCAGTAGCCAGCAGTAAATATTCACACCCAGGCGGGAACCCTAGCCAAACAAGGAGTGATTTTTTGGGGAAAAAAAAGGTGGCATCGAAATATTCAACAGGGAGCCAGAGGAGACACAGGTTAGAGGACAACACCCCCCAAAGAGCACCCAAGGACAGAAGAACCCCAGCAGGTCTCCGCCCTTCATTCTAGAGCGTGACACCCAAGGACGGAAGAACCCCAGCAGGTCTCCGCCCTTCATTCTAGAGCGTGACACCCAAGGACAGAAGAACCGCAGCAGGTCTCCGCCCTTCATTCTAGAGCATGGCACCCAAGGACGGAAGAACTGCAGCAGGTCTCCGCCCTTCATTCTAGAGCGTGACACCCAAGGACGGAAGAACTGCAGCAGGTCTCCGCCCTTCATTCTAGAGCATGGCACCCAAGGACGGAAGAACTGCAGCAGGTCTCCGCCCTTCATTCTAGAGCGTGACACCCAAGGACGGAAGAACTGCAGCAGGTCTCCGCCCTTCATTCTAGAGCATGGCACCCAAGGACGGAAGAACTGCAGCAGGTCTCCGCCCTTCATTCTAGAGCGTGACACCCAAGGACGGAAGAACTCCAGCAGGTCTCCGCCCTTCACTCTAGAGCGTGACACCCAAGGACGGAAGAACTCCAGCAGGTCTCCGCCCTTCACTCTAGAGCGTGACACCCAAGGACAGAAGAACTCCAGCAGGTCTCTGCCCTTCACTCTAGAGCGTGACACCCAAGGACAGAAGAACTCCAGCAGGTCTCTGCCCTTCACTCTAGAGCGTGACACCCAAGGACAGAAGAACTGCAGCAGGTCTCTGCCCTTCATTCTAGAGCGTGACACCCAAGGACAGAAGAACTGCAGCAGGTCTCCGCCCTTCACTCTAGAGCGTGACACCCAAGGACGGAAGAACTGCAGCAGGTCTCCGCCCTTCACTCTAGAGCGTGACACCCAAGGACGGAAGAACTGCAGCAGGTCTCCGCCCTTCACTCTAGAGCGTGACACCCAAGGACGGAAGAACTCCAGCAGGTCTCCGCCCTTCACTCTAGAGCATGGCACCCAAGGACGGAAGAACTCCAGCAGGTCTCCGCCCTTCACTCTAGAGCGTGGCACCCAAGGACGGAAGAACTCCAGCAGGTCTCTGCCCTTCATTCTAGAGCGTGACACCCAAGGACAGAAGAACTGCAGCAGGTCTCCGCCCTTCACTCTAGAGCGTGACACCCAAGGACGGAAGAACTGCAGCAGGTCTCCGCCCTTCATTCTAGAGCGTGACACCCAAGGACGGAAGAACTCCAGCAGGTCTCCGCCCTTCATTCTAGAGCGTGACACCCAAGGACGGAAGAACTCCAGCAGGTCTCTGCCCTTCATTCTAGAGCGTGACACCCAAGGACGGAAGAACTCCAGCAGGTCTCTGCCCTTCATTCTAGAGCGTGACACCTCCCCTCTGCTGATTCCAGGGCAACTGGGCGAGAGAAAAAAAAAGTCTCTAAAATAATTCTTGCTAAAAAAGAAACAACACACTAACATTTAAAACTTCCAGAAAACAACAAAGATGAAAAAAAAAAAAGAAAAGAAAATGCATCCCAAATGATGGGATACAAATAAGAATGTATCTTTTCAAAGGATATCCAGTTGAGAAAGAGTGAAAATACAGTATTGAAATACCCAACTCCTTACACTGAGAGAAAGCGAAATAAAATACAGGGAAAGACCAAGAAACAGTGGGACAGAACAGTGTCCCAGGCTTCTGAACAAAGACGACAGTGAAGAAGCTCTCTGACCGATATGAGATAGGACTCACCGTGAGACAAAGGAAATTTAAAATTATAATGAGATGCCTTGCTGCCCCTCTTAGGCCAGCAAAAAATCCCAAATGCTTGACAGTAGGAATTCCCGCAGAAGACAGTTGTAAAGAAGGCAGAGATGTTCCCTAGGAGTCACAGCTGTCCTGACTCTGGGCCCCCAGTGTCCTCTGACCCTTGGGCTCTCCGTCCAGTGACCCAACCTTCCAGCTTTCTGGGCAGGAGGACGCATTTCCTGCACATCCCCGGTGACCCCTCAGCCCCAGAGCCCCAGTGTGTGCTTGGTTTATTTTAGGACACAGGTTTCTGTGCGGGGAATTGTCATGCTCTGCACAACACAACACACACACACACACACACACACACACACACACACACACACCACCCCTGCCTCCAGTTGGTGACACATGACCTCCATTTCAGACTACTCAGGAGTGCCTTTTCTAAAGCCACACACATTTCTGCACAAAAGCTAATGAGCCACTGAGACAGGAGTTCTGCATGTGACAGTGGCCGCAGTCCCCTGTTCCAGGAGAAAGCAGAAAGCCCCCACGAGGAAGCTAACCTCAGAAACGAGAGCACGGTGGCGGGGAATCCTTCCTGACCCCGGGTGGACGTCAATCACGGTCCGCAGGCAAACAGATCATTACCGCTGGCACAGTCTGGTTACTGCCAAGTGCCGCCTCACAGACGATTTCCCCTACAAATTAAGCTAAACGCATTATGAACAGTTGGTAACTATTAACAGCTACTACACTTTTCAACAGTCTCTAACAATTTTCTTCAACTCTTCCTATGTTAATAGACGTGTTAATCACGGCACTAAACAAGGCAGATAATGAGATAACTTCAGTTGCCGCTATCTGAGGAGAAAAGGGGACTTGCTGAAAATATAATGAGGAAGCACCACACATTCAAGAGATGGTTTCTTCGACATCACAATAATGATCGCCCTAGATTGTTCAGGGGGAAATGTTAACAATAAATTTAGAACACAAAGGAAACATATGGGGCATGTATCTCTGCTCACTACAGTGTTCCCTATCGTGTTAGATGCGGTAAGGGAGATGGGTGAGCTAAATAAAACAGGTTAGATTCATAGGGTTAACCTCTTTGCCGCATCGAAATTGCTTTTACAAAACATATTTATGAAACAGTAATTACAGACATGTGTGCAATGTGATTTAGTATGTTATCAGTTTAGTCATCGATTTACACAAACATGCACACACAGGATTTGGGGAAGATATATACATATATATCAATATTTAAAACAGGTTCTTCTTGATGGAAGGATTACATCTATATTACTTTTATCTTATTACTAGTTTTTGTTTGCAAAACACACACATTACATGGTAGTGTAGGGAATATGAGTTATTTCACCAGAAGAACCCAAGACTATAACTGCTTAAAACAAAAAGTCTTTCCCAGTTCCCTCTAGCCAAGCTGAGACAGGTGAGAATTTGCCCAAAGATCTTGAATATAAACTGCAAGGCGGAGAGTAAAGACAGAACAGCAAAGAGAACAGGACACGTCAGAGCCAGCGTGTGGGTCCCTTGTCCAGGCAGTTAGTTCATTTCTAGAACGGGAGGAGGGGAGTCCGGACTCAGGACCGGTGCCAGGCTCCGGGCTCTGGTGTCTGCTCAGGCTGACAGAGGAGGCAGCGAGGACAACCAGCTACAAAAAAAAAAAAAAAAAAAAAAAAATTGCCTTCAGCTTCCTCCTGAGTGCAACAGGAAATGATCATTTCAGGGGGACAGTATTTGAGTTCCCAAGCTATGTCGGCAGAGAGGTTGACGTGAAAAAATATTTGTATTTATCTTGTGGATAGCAAGTCAACGGAAACCCTAGGATAGTGTGAAATGACCCGGAGAAAGACCAGGAGTAACTAACAACAGCATCTCTTGAGATGAACATTCTTTATAACTGCTTTTAGGCTGTTCACTGCTTACCTGGGCAATCATTTCATCTGGGTCTTGCAGAGCATGACATGTTTAAAATCCTGACTTATGAGACATGCATTCTATTAAGATATGAAAAAAAAATGTTTACCTTCCCAGTAGATGTTTCCATGTTTGGGGAAATGTCTTTTGTTTAGTATACATGTGTAAGGTATTACTTGCATTTGCACAAGTGGTATGAATTATGTAGGTGAATAGTAGTGTCAGAATATTTACTTCAGTGACTTCCGGAGATTGATAAAATTATCATAAAATTAAGCAGTTGTTAATAATTGTTCCTTTCCGGGTGCAGTGTTAAAATAATCCAGGTGCAAGATGAAATGTTACAGGTGTGGCGTGACATAGTTGAGCACCCTATAATGTTCTGCTTGGGGAAAACAAGTAGGAAGAGAAAATAAAGTAGGAACCATAAGTTTATTTTACTTTTTTGCTATTATTCCTATTTTATATATACATTCTGTATTTATGTTATTATATGATATCAACATTACTCATTATTATATTTACATATATACATATTTATACACACACACACAGAAAATGTAGACCGTTCTACCTCTATCTATATGGATATGATTATTATGGTTTTTTTAGCAAATCATAATCAGTTTGTTACATAACTAAAAAATCTTTGAAAATGTAATTTAGGATATTCCTATTTCATAATTTGTTACTTTTGTTATGAAGTAAGCATTTGATGATTTGAGTGTTCCTGGGTGTTTTACTGTTTGTAAACTTTTAGTATTATATATAATGTTCAATGAATATCCTTAATCAAAACCTTTGCTTACAACAAGTTTTCCTTAGATTAATTTGTAAGAGAATGAGTATTTTAAGAAAGAGTAAATTATCACCTCTCACAACTAATTTTTAAAAAATTATGAGAGTTCATTTTATTATAACCTTTGCATAATTAGATATTACCATGCAAAAGAAATTCGCTGATCTCTCAAGCAAAAAAGTTATATTTTTGTGTTGATCTGACTTTTTTTTAATTTTGAAGCTGAACAATTTTAATAGTTTTATTAATCATCTAATTATTCTCTTATAATCATATTTTATTATTCCTTTCATTATATTTTAGAATTTTTATTATCTATATGAATTCTTTCTATAAGAATTTATTTTTTCTGTTATATTTGTTGTAATTATTTTTCATATTTGCAGTTAAAAAATTAAGTTTATGATTATTTTAACTTCAAATTAGTATTAAAAAATTAAGTTTATGATTATTTTAACTTCAAATTAGTATTAACTTTTAGTTTCTTCTTTTGTATTTTTTACTGACTTGGGTTTGGAAAGTGACTCTGATTTCAAAATCAGATATATTTCTTACAATTTTGTTTTTATTTTTTAGTATAACTAATGTATTAGAGTTTTAGTGTTTCTTATGCTGTCAATCTCTACAGATCATTTTTAGAATTTCTACAATATCAAAATTAACAAAGAAATTATACAATCCTATGTGACTTTCTTTAAATATAGTTCTACTCTCAGTATTTTTAAAGTGGAGTGATGTTTTAAATAGTAGCATCATTTTGAAATGTAAGGAATGCATGAAAAATACAAAATTGCTTTGGAGAAACAAGATTTAATACTGGGGTAACTATCTCCTATCTGTATCAGCTATGTGATGAGGTTAGAGAGTAAATCTGGTAAAATTGATTTAAAAAAAAATACACAGCCTGACCAGGTGCAGTGAATAGAGCGTTGGACTGGGATGCGAAGGACCCAGGTTCGAGACCCCGAGGTCGCCAGCTTGAGCGCGGGCTCATCTGGCTTGAGCAAAATGCTCACCAGCTTGGACCCAAGCTCGCTGGCTTGAGCAAGGGGTTACTCGGTCTGCTGAAGGCCCGCGGTCAAGGCACATATGAGAAAGCAATCAATGAACAACTAAGGTGTCGCAACGAAAAACTGATGATTGATGCTCCTCATCTCTCTTTCCGTTCCTGTCTGTCTGTCCCTGTAAAAAACAAACAAACAAAAATACACAGTATCTGGTGAAGATGCAGATTTTTTTTAAAGCCCTAAAAGATTAGAAGCATAAACTAGCATGAGTCCTGCCCAGCTAGAAAGATTAATGCTCTGCTCTCTTCGGAGGGGCTGACTCTACTATTAATGTCATTGATGTAAAACTGACTCGCTTTGATGAATAGTCTGCAGTAATAACAGATGGACCAAGTTCACCAGAATGGCCACGTTTCTGAGAGCGGTCACCCCGCGGTGTGTTTCACGGCTCGCATCCCTGCACATTCGGAGGCTGACTGTCTTTTGACGCCGTCTCCTCCAATGAGAACACCCAACGAGAGGAAACCTGGAGCCAGATGCAGAGAACAGGGAAGAACCACACGGGTGCCCGAGACCTGGGCCCCTGCCTGGGCCACCAACACCTCCAACGAAACCTGCGGATCAGTCCCAGGGTGACGAAGGCGTACTGTCTCTCGCTGGGTGTCCCCAGGCTGAGCATGTGCCATGTTTCCCACGGACGCCTTCACGGGGCTTTCTCGAGATGAAGAGAGTTGCGTTGAGTCAGGCCTTCCTTGACGTGAGTACGATCTGGGATCGACGTCCTGGGTGGGCTCTTCCTGTAGCTACGCTTAGGTCAGGCGCAGGCCCCGGGAGGACGCAGACACGACTCCGTGGGTATTTTTGCTGAGCCCCCAGAGCTCCTGAGGATATACATTAGTGAGACAAAACGGCTACTTCACGACAGCCAAATGGCACAGATTTCCTGGTGAAAGAGAAGCCTCCTTGCACGAGGCTCCATTTATTCTCCCTGCAGTAAATTATGAGTGGATTTATATTTTTTTTCATTATTACATAAATACCAGCAGTTTATCACACTCCGGGAGAATGATCCAGGCTAAGCCTCCCATTCCAAGGCAGTGAAAGCCACTGTCCTGTTGTTTTTCTTCTTCACAAGAGCACAAGTCACCATGGAACGATTTAAAGGGGGGAGAAAAAAAAAAGAAATCTATTTAATTACATTGTTTAAAAAAATGAAATAAATAGAATTCAATACACCCACTTGTGAATTCGGCTGGAGTTAAATCCTCGGTTTCTGGAAGTAAAAAGGCTACTGTAGCAACGTGTACCGTTCATCTTCCCGAGCCATTGATTATTCGTAGAGATGGCATCTGAATCGTGATGTCAAAGCTGTTGTTTTCTAGCAACATGATTCTAGCGTGGGCCTCCCAGGCTGTCAGACTATCTGAACCTGTGTTTGCTGAGCCATCACCTGCACACGTCCGTGTCCAGGCTGGGCTGACCGCCATTTAGGAACTGGAAGTTCAGTTGTAAACGGGACACAGGATGAGTCCCGTGGAGTTGACTGCGATAAGGAGCCACTAACAATGGCCTCGAGGCCACCTGCCTGCTGCACTCGGGTCCTTGGGCCCCGTCCTCCTTCGTTAGTGTAGACTGGACCTAGTGACCCTTTGCTAACAAACGGAAATTGGTGAAAGCAGTGGGACTTTGCTTCCAAAATTAGGTTACGAAGCCCTTTCTCTCTCTCTCTGTCACTTGCTCTGGGAGAAGACACCTGCTGTGGTGGGCGGCACCAGACAAGCCCACATGGGAGACATGGCGGTCCCTGCAAGGGACCACTGAGAACAACGGCTGTGAGCAGGGGTGGGGGCCGCACTCCCCCAGCTGAGCAGGAAGTGGCTGCAGCCTTGGCTCAGGACTTCACTGCCACCTGTGCGAACCCTGGCGTGCGGAAGTCCCGGGTTCGATTCCCGGCCAGGGCACACAGGAGAGGTGCCCATCTGCTTCTCCACCCCTCCCGCAGCCTTGGCTCAGGACTTCACTGCCACCTGTGCGAGACCCTGAGACAGGAACCCCGGCGAAGCTGCTCCCGGGTCCCTGACCCACAGTCCCTGTGAGACAGCAAATGTCGCCGTTCAGGGCTGCCACTCCGGGGCAGTGTGCTGCGCAGGGACGGACACCTTCCCGGCTTCTGTGCTGGTGGCAGAGTCGGGGGGCAGAGGCACGTTGGGCCACCCCGACGGCAGGCAGGCTCACCCGGCTGAATCTGAGCGGCTTGACTGCGAGGCTCACTGGCGTACGTTTTGTGTGAACAAGTTGTGGGGGTGCCCAGGAGTGCCATGTTGGGATGTGCACAGTGACGGTGGCACCGTGGCACACGCCCCAGCACGCTCTGTGACCCGCTTCTTCTCATCTGTACCGGCATGGGGTGGTGTCACTGTGTTTTATTCCAGTCGTTCGGAGACAACTGGAATATCTCCGAGCTTTGCGTTCGCAGTTTCGTAATGGATGACGCTATCGAACACTTGGTGTGTGTCTTCATCTCTGGATGTGCTCCAGGTTGAACGACTCATGACCCTGGCCATTCTCTCATTAGATTGTTGCCGAGTTCATGTTCTGTGTGTTATTCTGGTTGAGGTCCATTTTGCTGCTGCGTCTTGTTGTACTCATAAGTGGCAGCGTCTACTGTTGTTTAGTTGTTTATTGAAAGTCAACCTGTCTTGGCCCTGGCCGGTTGGCTCAGTGGTAGAGCGTCGGCCTGGCGTGCGGAAGTCCCGGGTTCGATTCCCGGCCAGGGCACACAGGAGAGGTGCCCATCTGCTTCTCCACCCCTCCCTCTCTCCTTCCTCTCTGTCTCTCTCTTCCCCTCCCGCAGCCGAGGCTCCATTGGAGCAAAGATGGCCCGGGCGCTGGGGATGGCTCCTTGGCCTCTGCCCCAGGCACTAGAGTGGCTCTGGTTGCAATGGGCGACGCCCTGGAGGGGCAGAGCGTCGCCCCCTGGTGGACGTGCCAGGTGGATCCCGGTCGGGTGCATGCGGGAGTCTGTCTGACTGTCTCTCCCCGTTTCCAGCTTCAGAAAAATACAAAAAAAAAAAAAAAAAAAAGAAAAAAAAGAAAAAGATAAAAAAGAAAGTCAACCTGTCTTCCCTGGTTTTGCACCTTTGTAAGACAGATCAGTGGCTCCTGTTTATGTGGTTCTGTCTTAGAATCCTTTAATTGGAGACGGGGTCGCTAAGGAAGTCATTAAGGTTACAGGAATGCACAGAGGTGGAGCCCAGCTCCCCAGGGATTAGTGTCCTTCTAAGGAGTGATACTGACAGTTCTCTTTCTCTCTTGTATCTCTCTCGTTCTCTTTCTCTCTCCCCCTCAAACCTCCTCTTCCCTCTGGTCTCCCCCCCCCCCCCCAAGCTCAGTGGAGGAGGCAGCCGCCTGCAAGCTGAGGAGAGGAGCCTCCCCAGAAAGAGTCAGTTTAAATCCAGGGTTTTGGATTTCCGGTCTCCAGAACTGTGAGAGATAAATCTGTGTTGCTTAAGCCGCCCGGTCTGGGGGATTTCCTCGTGGCAGTGTGAGCAGACAGAAGCACCCCTCCATTCTGCTGTGGAGACTTGTATAAAGTGGTTTGTTTTAGTCCCTTGCGATGAACATGGTGGTCGATGGAAAGTTAAGCGCTCACGGAGGTCGCGTAGCCCAGACCAGCTCCCAAGTGAGGCCCACGCCCAGTGGACCGAGCGGCTTACACTCAGGCTGGACCTCGCCAAGCCAGACCCCGGGCGCCGGAGATGTCCGAGGGGTGGGGTGCTGGAAAAGTATTTCAGATTCCTCGGTTCATGGCGTGGACCTCGATGAGCTCACCTTCTGAGGGGCTTTCATTGTTATTCGTTATTCTCTCTTAATTGCCTACACTTTTAATACGCTACGGAATTATCTGCATGTATTCAATCAGTACGTTTTTACCGAGGGTCTTTTATTTCCCTCGCACTGCGGAAAGCATGAAGATTAGAGAAAGACAGAGAACGCACTTAATCCCTTTTTTGACTGGGTTGCTTTTCGGCCGTAGAGTAACTGTCTCTGCCTTTCGCCCAGGACAAGAGAAGCCCTCTGTCTTCAGGGTGGGCACCATGGGGACTGGCTTCGCACATAATCTTTTGTCACTTCCTTTCTCTCCACTGTTAGAAGGAGCCGTGTCTTGCTCTTGTTTACGACAGAGGAGAGAAGAGAGAGCAGCGATGCACGCAGGATAAAGTGCCTCTTTTTCTCCAGCTTTTGCATAGACTTTATCCTGAAAAATGACAAACTTAGAGGGCTTCCCAGCCCCACGGGCAGTCTGAGATTAGTGTAGCATCTAGTAAGTCCAGCCCACTGCTATGGGTCACCAGGGGAACCACTAGAAAAAGCTAATTAACATGATTTATTTGTTTTGTTTTTTATTTTCCCCTGACATCCACTGAAAAGCCATGTAATACCTAGCCTGATAAGCAGAAAAAGGAGAATGGTGGCCTTAAATTATTGCTTCTTAAAGTAAGGTAGCCAACAATTCCGTTTTATTACACAGCACGGATTGGGGGAGGTGTGTTTGCAGGGGGGGTTGCCGTGCATACAGATACTGCAATGATACTGAGGAAAGTTTGCTTGGAAGACCAATTCTCATTGTGTGTGTGTGTGTGTGTGTGTGTGTGTGTGTGTGTGTGTGTGTCAGAGAGAGAGTCAGAGAGAGGGACAGATAGGGACAGGAAGGGAGAGATGAGAAGTATCAATTCTTCATTGCGCCACCTTAGTTGTCATTGATTGCTTTCTCATTTGTGCCTTGACCAAGGGGCTATAGCAGACCGAGTGACCCCTTGCTCAAGTCAGTGACCTTGGGCTCAAGCCGGTGATCCTTGCTCAAACCAGATGAGCCCGCGCTCAAGCTAGTGATCTTGGGGTTTCAAACCTGGGTCCTCCACGTCCCAGTCCGAGGCTCTATCCACTGTGCCACTGCCTGGTCAGGCTCATTTCTTTTTATTAAATTTATTGAGGTGACATTGGTTAATAGGACCATACAGATTTCAAGTGCACATTTCTTGAATCCATGATCTGTAGACTGCATTGCGTGCCCACCACCCAAAGTCAAATCTCCTCCCTAATTATGTTTATGACTATTCTCTACTCTCTTCGTAGCTAATCCACCAACCGAGTGTGACATCAACTCTACCCTCGTGTCAGTCACACAAGCTTGTATTTTTTACTATAGACAAATATATTGAAACAAAAGCTTAAAGGGATGTATTATGTTATCTGAATTTGCAGGTTTGGAGCCATACTGGCTAAGTTAGATACGTGGGTTGTTGAATATCCAAATAAAATTCATTATGTTTTGGGCAAGAAATGACCCCAGGACGTGGTAAATGTTTTCTGAAATTCCTAAACCCCTTAAGCCCTCTTAATTTTGACAAAAAAATATGTAAATGTATTGTGATAGAAATAGAGAGAAAAAATAGCTGTACAGCTCAACATCCTGAGCTGTGGTGACACAGACAGACTTTGTCACCCAGGGCACCGCTCATCCAGAGACTGAGTTGGTTCTATTTGGTCAGTTATTCACTTATTTAACAAATATTTATTGACATCTTGCTATGGGTCAGGGACTGTCTAGGAGCTAAGGGTCAATGGGTCTTAGGGCTAAACCTGTAATAATTTGTTCTGCCCCTGAGGAACCACTAAAATACAAGAATCCAGTGAGCTCGAGGTCCAAGACCTACTTGTCCCTACTGACACCCTGCCCTCTTCCAGACCTCCTAAACCGTTCTTTTGTATAGATCTATATTAATTAAAGGTGGGATTGTTATTTCCTAAAGTCTTTGATTGCCACGACACCAATCTAAGACATTCTCTCTTCATCTGAGCGTTGAGGAGAAGAGGACTCGTAAGAGGCGATGGATGGGGTTGTCAATAGTTTGCTTGGGATTGTGAAGTGTGAAAAGGTTCACAGAAAGCAAGACCAGAGAGAGAGAGAAGACTTGCTGAGGAACCAACGTGCACATGTACCACCAGATAGCCACAGTGTGCCCGTTATCTGCAGCTCCATGAAAATCCACCCCGCGTCTTATTGGCTCAAAGCCACAGTGACTTCTCGGCTGGTTTTGCTGGAATCACTTCTAGGGCTGCATGAGCTGGCTGTCCAGCGGTGGACAGGTTCTGAGAGGGCCTCTGGTGTGTGCTGTTGGAGCTATTCATTGGCTGGATCTCTCTCTCTCTCTCTCTCTCTCTCTCTCTCTCTCTCTCATTATCCAGTTATTAAGCCCACGATCTTTTACATGGTAGCAGAAACACTCCAAGAAATTAAAGACCAGAGCTGTTTAAAAACATGTTCTGATCTGATACACAGCATCTATCAAGGATACGTGCTATTCAAAGTAAGCCTTGTTGTGTAAGAGGTCCCCGGAAATGCAGCGTTAAGACAGATGAAGTAATCTAAGACAATGAAGAGGGCACAGCCAGGCTTCTTTATTGTGGTGAAATGACTTAAAACCTATAGAAGAGTTGCAAGATTAATTCAAAGAGTTTCCATGGGTCATTTACTTAAAATCTCCAATGACACATATTTCTTCTATATTTGCTTCATCGCTAGCTAAAATGGTGACGATCAGGCCAATATAAATTCAGAAAGTGGCTTGGTTGGTGTCCTGCCTGTAGGAGGAAGAAAAAGAATAGAGAATGACTCTTGATGGCACAGGGGCTACTTTGCTAGGACGTGGAAATTTCCTAGAATTGGAATATTACCACTGTTGCACAACTCTGTGAATATACTAAAACAAAACAAAATAAACTAAATTCTACACTTCCTAAATGAATTTATGATGTGGAAATTCTATCTCAATAAAGGTGTTAAAAATGCTCTCTATAAGCACTAGGTCAGAATAATGGATTTCACAATCAGTAATGTTGAATGAAAGGTTGTGAGTCTTTGCTGATGCTCGGACATTGCCGAAAAAAAATATTTCTAAAACTAGACAGTCAGAGACTCTATGGAGTCCAAATAAATGGGAAGTCTGTAGATTCCACAGTGTACATTGGGGGTTTATAACTTGGTCCTTCTAATTATGTCCTTTAAACCTGAAGCGTCAGGCTGATTTAGTTATTTCGTGGGCCCAGCATGTCATTCAGGATTCGGCTGAGTTAGAGAAATTGCCGGGCCTGCCCGCCCCCTGGTCTGTGTGCAGTGGTGCCAGGTTGAAAGGCACAGGCTGACCCCAGCGTCCTGTGCTCTCAGTCTGAGCGGGATGGTGGTCTGATGGGATATACCATGGAAATGTGGCGTCATTGTAGATTTATAAGTATACCTAGAAAAATCGAAACAATGACTATTGCCCAAAGAAGAAGGAAATGAAACTATGTAGATAATTAAATTTAACTTAAGCAATCATTCTCACTTCTGTTTGATTACAGGGCTCCTCGTGCCTGTAACTTTCAGAACACCTGGTTTTCCTTTATCTAAAATTTGCTCCAAGTTGTGTGTGTGTGTGTGTGTGTGTGTGTATGTGTGTGTGTGTGTGTATGGTGGTTGGTATTAAATCTTATATTTTAATTTTACATGCCATTGTGTCCAAAGACTTCTTAATAACTGATTATTTTAGCAACCAAACAATAACTGATACACTTTGGGAGGCTTTAAGCAATTTGTAACTTCTTGATTGCCACAATAGACAAAGAATGTGTTTCAGGAAAAATACATATTCTATTTATTCTATTCATGGTGAGTCATTGAGATAAACTGCAGGTGATTTCCATTTCTTAATACCACTTCTAAGGGTATAGAAGCAATGTACATTCCTTTAGAATACGTTACCATGGTTATTCCAGGAAATGCCAGGCTTCTAATGTTCTTGAGATAAAAATAATTTGTTTTGGTGGTGGCTGCATAAATTGGTCAAGTTCATTAGAAGGACGTGCCCTTTCTTGTTAACGTGCAGTATTCCCCTCAGTGCACGGACGGGCTGGGAGGTTGACGAAGAGTACAGGGTGGTCACCATTCATTCTTACTCTTTTCCCTCCCCGACTAAAATCAGAACACAGGCACCTCACACGTCACAGATAAGCTGGCGTACACGACAGGCAGAAGCAGCGATCGATGGAAAATAAGCTCTAAACGCTTACATTCCCTCAGCTTTTGGATGTTACGAGAGTGACAGGAAAATGAATGACTTGCAAGTTCAGGAACAGGAAGGGTTGACCAGATGCCTGTTTGTACCATTCTCCCTGCTATTGTTGCTATTGGTTTCTTTTCCTGCTTTTTCCACTGGTGACCACGCAAGCTGACATCATCACAAAGAGCAGATGAGTTTTTAGGGATAGATATTGGGAACGCTACTATAAGGCTTGACTCTGGACAGGGAAATTATTGTCAATTCTCTGTGGAGCACCCTAGGACACAGTCCTGCACTGGGCTTTGTCCACTTCCAAACGTGGCCCCCGGACAGTGTTTATATATATAGCCACTGCACCCAAATGATCAGGCATCTGATCTGCTTTGTCCTTGGTGACAGTCGCTACAAATCTGAAACCCAGTGTCTGTCCCTCCCCTAAAAGGCCCTGACCGCTGAGCGCAGTTGTAGGAACAGACAGTGGACACTGAACAGCACAACTTTTCTGTGACTCCATCCAAGGGTTTGCTGTTGTATTTTCTCCCACAGATCCGTGGCCACATTTCCCGGCTTTCTCTCAAGCCACTTGATTTAAATCCCACTGTGTTTTATCACCGGCATTTACACAAGCTGTAGTTAAGCGCTTATGAAGCAGGTTGTGGGTCTAAACAATCTTAATTCATTTAGAAATCAGGAAATCTGATCGCAATGACAGCACAGAGTAGAATAAAAACAACACTACACGCCCTGGTCGTGTCTGCAAACCTGCAACCGTGACACACAACTTCAGCTCTGCGTTGGTATCCGTGCTTCTGTTTATATTTATTTAGCTATCATAACGTGTCTTTTAAGGTTTTGTAAATCAAATTATTGTCAAAAATCTTAAAACCATCAATTTATAAATGTTACCCAACTTAACATTAAGTGCCAGGATTTTCCAGTAAGACTTTATAATCTAACACAATACCTTATTGGAGAACCGGGAAACTGATTCTCCCTTGATGGAGGATATATTTGGGCAGATACGGAAAATGTGGCCACTAAATCATAACAAATGTACCCTTCTGAATGTCCAGGCAAGCTTGTAGATGAGTAAGGACTTGTTTCTTTCCTTTTTCCCTCCTTATGGAGACAGGGAAAAATCCTAATGAGATGGAAAATAGGAATACTCAGAGGAAAAAAAAATTTAAAAACTTGGTTTAATTTAATATGTGGATTAATTAGGGCAATTTAACTAAATTTTCTGCTTGTTTTCCTTATGTGCAAATAGTTCTGGTCTGAAGTCTTTCTTAGGATCCCTGTGAAGTTCAAAGCAGGAAAGTAAATTTGTTGTAACCTGTAAGCACTACACTAACATAACTGGCTACATTAGTAAAAAAAAAAAAAAAGACAATTCAAAGTTCATCATTTTCCTTAGTAAGTTAATTTAAAATGCACGCAAAACCAATTTCTATTATGATATAAGGAAAAATTTGAACAAAATATATTTAAATTATTTATTGGACTTCTCTTTCTACATCACATTCATATTCTCTATCTCTATCTCTCCTTCTTTCTTTCTTTTTTTTTTGTATTTTTCTGAAGCTGGAAACAGGAAGAGACAGTCAGACTCCCGCATGCGCCCCACGGGGATCCACCCGGCACACCCACCAGGGGGTGACGCTCTGCCCACCAGGAGGCGATGCTCTGCCCCTCCGGGGCGTCGCTCTGCTGCGACCAGAGCCACTCTAGCGCCTGAAGCAGAGGCCAAGGAGCCATCCCCAGCGCCCGGGCCATCTTTGCTCCAATGGAGCCTCGCAGCGGGAGGGGAAGAGAGAGACAAAGAGGAAGGAGAGGGGGAGGGGTGGAGAAGCAAATGGGCGCTTCTCCTGTATGCCCTGGCCGGGAATCGAACCTGGGACTTATGCACGCCAGGTCGACGCTCTACCACTGAGCCAACCGGCCAGGGCTCTCCTTCTTTCTTTATCTCTCTCTCTCAATCTCCTTTTTAAAATTAATTTTGTTTTTTACCTTGAAGACTTGTCTGTGTTTTAGATCTGTCATTTTTCCAGGATGCTTTTTGTATAAACTATGTCTTTGAAGATACTAATGAGTCAGCCTGTTTCAAAGAGTATTACGCAGAGCATATCAAAGGAATCACAATACCAGCTCAATTTTAATAATGTGTTTGCTTCATTATAGTTATAGAATGTGTTCAATGGCAGTTCTAAAACTAAGTGAAAAGTTGTGCATGACAGCAGCTTTGGAAAGGACTGTTGGCTGAGTGGATAAGAACATGAAAGTGAAGATGTCAAAGATTTGTCAAATGTATATATTTATTTCAGGGAACATAAGGAAGAAGAATGTTAGATTTTAAAAAAGAGAAATAGAGTAATGGTGGGGTAGGAAGCGATACCGATAAATCTCCCCCAAAACTCAACAAGATCTTCAACCAGAAACAGAAAAACCTATCCTTGGAGCCTCCAGATGTTTCGCAATACACCCGAAGGTATGGTCGAGCGAAAAATTGGCTAAATATGTAACCAAACTCCGAAGGAAATAGGGAGTAAGAAATGCTCTGCCTTCCTCACTAATCTAAACAGGGCGGCTTTCTCTGGGAACTGTGAATATAGAAACTGAGGCGGGCAAAGAGGGTGAATAGATCCAGGCCGCGGCACAAACGGCCGAACCAGGCTGTGGCACGGAGATCCAAGCCGAGGAAAAACTGTTCCTGTGGCAACCCGGGCAATACAGCTAACACTCACGCCAAACCCAGACAAAGAAAGACAAGCGGGGCAGCCATTTTACCCGATCTCCTGGTCAGCGCGCGCAGATAGTGGGCGAGAGATTTCTTCCAAAGCCCTGGGAGTGGGTGCCCGTGTTACCCCACAGAGAGGCAGAGTCAGAGGCCTTTGTGTGGGCCGAAAGCCTCCGGGCCACCCCAGCGCCCTGGGAAAGCCACGCAAGGGGGGGAGCGAGAACTAATTCCAACGGTGGAACTTTTCTGTGCTGGTAGGGGATTCACTCAGAGGGAAACGCGGCCAGCCTCATATCCTGGTCTGTGCGCACAGATAGCGAGAGATTCCTCCGAGTGCCTCGGCAGTGCACGCCCGTGTTATCGCACAGAGGGGCAGAGTCAGGGGCCTTTGTGTGGGCCAAAGCGGAATCTCAGGCTTCCCCAGCGCCTTGCAAAAGCCGCGCATGGGGACAGAGTGAGAGCCAATTCCAACGCTGGAACTTTTCCATGCGGTTGGGGGTTTCACTAAGAGCGTGAGACTGCTGGCCGGATATCCTGGTCTGCGCATGCAGATAGTGAGCGAGAGTTTCCTCCAAGCACCCTGGAAGTGGGCGCCTGCCTGTGTTACTGGACAGAGTGGCAGAGCCAGAGGTCTTTGAGTGGGCGGAAACCCCGCCTGATTATGCTAGCAGCTCTGACTGACTGAGCCTTACCCAGAGCCCTGTGCTGAGTGGAAATAGAGTGGGGAGTTGCCAGCTCTTTGAGTCTCTTACTATCCAGGCAGAGGCAGTAGCAACCCCATAGCTGGATTATCAGGCTACTAATTGAGGAAGGAAAGACTAGGAGAAAGGCTCCAGGAACACGGACTCTCTCACTATCGGAGCCTATAAATGCTAATGAACCTTGACTGCCAACGAGACTAAAGCACAATACATGACATCACCATAGAGACTTATCAACTGCAAACCTCTACCTGAGCATGCCAAAGGGGCAGAACCTGGGGTACAGAGTCACCGACCAGGAAGAGGGAGAGAAAAGAAAAAGCAAGAAGATAACCTCTCAAAATCAAGAATAATCTGCAGACTTTATAACCTATCCCATTTTATTATATTTGTTTGTTTGTTTCTCTTATCTTCATTCTTGAGACTTTTTTTTCCTCCTCCAATTTGGCCGATTAACTCTCTGCCGGTCTTACTCTCTCCTCTCCTTGAACTACACTACCCATAAGTGTTACATCTCCCATTATCTTTTCTTTCCTCTTCCTTTCTCTCTATGAGGGTTGCACTCCAAAACCCTTAACTCTCTCTCTCTCTCTCTCTCCTCTTTTTTCTTTTTTCTTCTTTTAGTGGTTCCCTCTTTTTCTCTCTCTCTCTTTCTTTTCTCCCTCTATATTAGTTTCTTCCTTTCTCCTTTACATTTCCTCTCATTCAAACCTCAATAACAAACAAATTATCTTATCTGGGACTCAAACTTATGTTTGTGGCATTTTGGGGGGTTTTACTTCACCTTTTTAACTCTCTAGCAGTGCTCCCATCCCTGGCTCTCCATTTTATCTAGTTCTTGTTCCACTAAATACAATAGTAATTTTTTAATTTGTCCCCCCATTTTTCTGTTTCCCTCTTATTCCTCTCATCATAACTCTTAGTCAACCAACACCTAAAAGTAAATCATTTTAGTCTTGAATTTTTTCCTTATTTGCTTTTTGTGGGTCCATACCCCCTTCTTTTTTCTTTGTTTTGCTTCTTTATTACTTTTCCCCAATTCAGGCCCTCCATTACAGGCATTGTTTGTTATAATTCACAGTTCACCACAAGATTTTCTGAAGAAAGAGGGGAGAGGAGAGGAGAGGAAAAAAGGAGGGGGGAAATAATTTCCTTTTTTTAAATTTTTATTTTATTTTATTTTTCTTTATTTCATTATTAATTTTTTTTAAAAAACCAACTCTTTTTGATTTTTTATTTTTTTAACTTCTTATTCTTTATTAAATCTCATTAATACTATCAACAAAACCACTCTCAGATGCCATTAAGGAAGAGAAAATTGAATATCATGGATACAAAAGAAAGAGAGGTAACACAGCTAGATGAGGAAAAATCTATGGAGAAAAAATTTAATATATTGGAAACCTTGGAGCTAAATGACAGAGAATTCAAGATAGAAATCCTAAAAATCCTCCGAGATATACAAGAAAACACAGAAAGGCAATTTAGGGAGCTCAGAAAACAACTCAATGAACACAAAGAATATATGTCCAAGGAAATTGAAACTATAAAAACAAATCAAACAGAGATGAAAAACTCATTTCAAGAGCTGAAAAACAAAGTAACAAGCTTAGCTAATAGAACAGGTCAGATAGAAGAGAGGATTAGTGAAATAGAAGACAAGCAACTTGAGGCACAACAGAGAGAAGAAGAAAGAGACTCAAAAATTTAAAAAAAAATGAGATAGCCCTACAAGAATTATCTGACTCCATCAAAAAGAATAACATAAGAATAATAGGTATATCAGAGGGAGAAGAGAGAGAAAATGGAATGGAGAACATACTCAAACAAATAATAGATGAGAACTTCCCAAGCCTGTGGAAAGAACAAAAGCCTCAAGTTCAAGAAGCAAACAGAACTCCGAGTTTTCTTAACCCCAACAAACCTACTCCAAGGCATATCATAATGAAATTGGCATAAACCAACAGCAAAGAAAAAATTCTCAAGGCAGCCAGGGAAAAGAAGAATACAACATATAAAGGAAGGCCCATTAGATTATCATCAGATTTCTCAGCAGAAACTTTACAAGCTAGAAGAGAGTGGACCCCAATATTTAAAGTCCTGAAAGAGAGGAACTTTCAGCCACAAATACTATACCCATCAAAGCTATCCTTCAAATATGAAGGAGAAATAAAAACATTCACAGATACAGAAAAGATGAGGGAATTTATCATCAGAAAACCCCCACTCCAGGAATTACTAAAGGGGGTTCTCCAATCAGATACAAAGAATAAAAAAAAAACAGAGCCACAAGTAAAAGCTCCAAGAAGAACACAATAAAACCAAATAAACTGTGACAACAACAAAAAGAAAGGGGAGGAAGGTGGAGATTAACAGTAGCAAAGGACAATGGAGTGCAAAAGTACTCACAAAATAGTTTGCTACAATGAACAGGGTAGGAACCCTTTTCATTACTGAAAGGTAACCACCATTGAAAAAACCACCACAGAAGCACATGAGATAAAAAAGATAGCAACAGAGGAAACATGTATGGAATACATCCAAATAAAAACAAAAGATAGAAAAACGAAAGGAAAGGATCAAACACGACAGAAAACTAACAGAAAGAAATCTATAAAATGGCAATAGGGAACTCACAAGTGTCAATAATTACACTAAATGTAAACAGATTAAACTCACCAATAAAAAGGCACAGAGTAGCAGAATGGATTAAAAAGGAAAATCCAACTGTATGCTGCCTACAGGAAACTCATCTAAGTAACAAGGATAAAAACAAATTCAAAGCAAAAGGCTGGAAAACAATACTCCAAGCAAATAACATCCAAAAAAAAAGCAGGTATAGCAATACTCATATCGGATAATGCTGACTACAAGACAGCAAAAGTACTCAGAGACAAAAATGGCCATTTCATAATGGCTAAGGGGACACTGAATCAAGAAGACATAACAATTCTTAATATATATGCACCAAACCAAGGAGCACCAAAATATATAAGACAGCTACTTATTGACCTTAAAACAAAAACTGACAAAAATACAATCATACTTGGAGACCTCAATACACTGCTGACGGCTCTAGATCGGTCATCCAAACAGCGAATCAACAAAGACATAGTGGCCTTAAACAAAACACTAGAGCACCTGGATATGATAGACATCTACAGGACATTTTATCCCAAAGTGACTGAGTATACATTTTTCTCCAGTGTACATGGATCATTCTCAAGAATTGACCATATGTTGGGCCACAAAAACATCAGCAAATTCAGAAAAATTGAAGTTTTACCAAGCATATTTTCTGATCATAAAGCCTTGAAACTAGAATTCAACTGCAAAAAAGAGGAAAAAAATCCCACAAAAATGTAGAAACTAAACAACATACTTTTAAAAAATGAATGGGTCAAAGAAGAAATAAGTGCAGAGGTCAAAAGATATATACAGACTAATGAAAATGACAATATGACATATCAGAATCTATGGGATGCAGCAAAAGCAGTGATAAGAGGGAAGTTCATATCACTTCAGGCATATATGAACAAACAAGAGAGAACCCAAGTGAACCACTTAACTTCACACCTTAAGGAACTAGAAAAAGAAGAACAAAGAAAACTCAAAACCAGCCGAAGAAAGGAGATAATAAAAATCAGAGCAGAAATAAATGAATTAGAGAACAGAAAAACTATAGAAAAAATTAATAGAACAAGGAGCTGGTTCTTTGAAAAGATCAACAAAATTGACAAACCCTTGGCAAGACTTACCAAGGAAAAAAGAGAAAGAACTCATATAAACAAAATCCAAAATGAAAGAGGAGAAATCACCATGGACACCATAGATATACAAAGAATTATTGTAGAATACTATGAAAAACTTTATGCCACTAAATTCAACAACCTAGAAGAAATGGATAAATTCCTAGAACAATACATCCTTCCTAGACTGAGTCAAGAAGAAGCAGAAAGCCTAAACAGACCTATTAGTAGAGAAGAAATAGAAAAAACCATTAAAAACCTCCCCAAAAATAAAAGTCCAGGCCCTGACGGCTATACCAGCGAATTTTATCAAACATTCAAAGAAGACTTGGTTCCTATTCTACTCAAAGTCTTCCAAAAAATTGAAGAAGAAGCAATACTTCTAAACACATTTTATGAGGCCAACATAACCCTCATACCAAAACCAGGCAAGGATGGCACAAAAAAAGAAAACTACAGACCAATATCTCTAATGAATAAAGATGCTAAAATACTAAACAAAATACTAGCAAATCAAATACAACAACATATTAAAAAAATAATACATCATGATCAAGTGGGATTCATCCCAGAATCTCAAGGATGGTTCAACATACGTAAAACGGTTAACGTAATACACCATATCAACAAAACAAAGAACAAAAACCACATGATCTTATCAATAGATGCAGAAAAGGCTTTTGATAAAATACAACACAATTTTATGTTTAAGACTCTCAACAAAATGGGTATAGAAGGAAAATGTCTCAACATGATAAAGGCCATATATGATAAACCATCAGCTAACATCATATTAAATGGCACTAAACTGAAGGCTTTCCCCCTTAAATCAGGAACAAGATAGGGTTGTCCACTCTCTCCACTCTTATTTAATGTAGTACTAGAGGTTCTAGCCAGAGCAATCAGACAAGACAAAGAAATAAAAGGCATCCATATCGGAAAAGAAGAAGTAAAGGTATCACTTTTTGCAGATGATATGATCCTATACATCGAAAACCCCGAAAGAATCCACAAAAAGACTACTAGAAACAATAAGCCAATACAGTAAGGTCGCAGGATACAAAATTAACATACAGAAGTTGGCCTGACCTGTGGTGGTGCAGTGGATAAAGTGTCGACCTGGAAATGCTGAGGTCGCCGGTTCGAAACCCTGGGCTTGCCTAGTCAAGGCACATATGGGAGTTGATGCTTCCAGCTCCTCCCCCTTCTCTCTCTCTGTCTCTCCTCTCTCTCTTTCTCTCTCTGTCTCTCCCTCTCCTCTCTAAAATGAGTAAATAAAAAAAAAGATTAAAATAAAAAACATACAGAAGTCAATAGCCTTTCTATATGCCAACAATGAAACAATTGAGAACGAACTCAAAAGAATAATCCCCTTCACGATTGCAACAACAAAAAAATACTTAGGAATAAACATAACAAAGAATGTAAAGGACTTATATAATGAAAACTATAAACCATTGTTAAGGGAAATCGAAAAAGATATAATGAGATGGAAGAATATACCTTGTTCTTGGCTAGGAAGAATAAATATAATCAAGATGGCTATATTACCCAAAGCAATATCCAAATTTAATGCAATTCCCATCAAACTTCCAATGACATTTTTTAAAGAAATGGAGCAAAAAATCATCAGATTTATATGGAACTATAAAAACCCCCGAATAGCCAAAGCAATCCTAAAGAAAAAGAATGAAGCTGGGGCCTTACAATACCTGACTTCAAACTCTATTATAGGGCCATGACAATCAAAACAGCATGGTATTGGCAGGAAAATAGATACTCAGACCAATGGAACAGAATAGAAAGTCCAGAAATAAAACCACATATATACAGACAAATAATTTTTGATAAAGGGGCCAACAACACACAATGGAGAAAAGAAAACCTCTTCAATAAATGGTGCTGGGAAAACTGGAAAGCCACATGCAAAAGAATGAAACTGGACTACAGTTTGTCCCCCTGTACTAAAATTAACTCAAAATGGATCAAAGATCTAAACATAAGACCTGAAACAATTAAGTACATAGAAGACATAGGTACTCAACTCATGGACCTGGGTTTTAAAGAGCATTTTATGAATTTGACTCCACAAGCGAGAGAAGTGAAGGCAAAAATTAATGAATGGGACTACATCAGACTAAGAAGTTTTTGCTCAGCAAGAGAAACTGATAACAAAATAAACAGACAGCCAACTAAATGGGAAATGATATTTTCAAACAACAGCTCAGATAAGGGCCTAATATCCAAAATATACAAAGAACTCATAAAACTCAACAACAAACAAACAAACAATCCAATAAAAAAATGGGAAGAGGAGCCTGACCTGTGGTGGCGCAGTGGATAGAGCGTTTACCTGGAAATGCTGAGGTTGCCGGTTTGAAACCCTGGGCTTGCCTGGTCAAGGCACATATGGGAGTTGATGCTTCCAGCTCCTCCCTCCTCCTCTCTCTCTGTCTCTCTCCCTCTCTCTCTCCTCTCTAAAAATGAATAAATTAAAATAAATAAATAAAAATTTAAAAAAAAAAATGGGAAGAGGATATGAACAGACACTTCTCCCAGGAAGAAATACAAATGGCCAACAGATATATGAAAAGATGCTCATCTTCTTTAGCTATTAGAGAAATGCAAATCAAAACTGCAATGAGATACCACCTCACACCTGTTCGATTAGCTATTATCAGCAAGACAGGTAATAGCAAATGTTGGAGAGGCTGTGGAGAAAAAGGAACCCTCATCCACTGTTTGTGGGAATGTAAAGTAGTACAACCATTATGGAAGAAAGTATGGTGGTTCCTCAAAAAACTGAAAATAGAACTACCTTATGACCCAGCAATCCCTCTACTGGGTATATACCCCCAAAACTCAGAAACATTGATACGTAAAGACACATGCAGCTCCATGTTTATTGCAGCATTGTTCACAGTGGCCAGGACATGGAAACAACCAAAAAGCCCGTCAATAGATGACTGGATAAAGAAGATGTGGCACATATACACTATGGAATACTACTCAGCCATAAGAAATTATGACATCGGAACATTTATAGCAAAATGGCGGGATCTTGATAACATGATACGAAGCAAAATAAGTAAATCAGAAAAAACTAGGAACTGCATTATTCCATACGTAGGTGGGACATAAAAGTGAAACTAAGAGACATTGATAAGAGTGTGGTGGTTACGGGGGGGAAGGAGGAAAGGGAGAGGGAAAGGGGGAGGGGGAGGGGCACAAAGAAAACTAGATAGAAGGTGACAGAGGACAATCTGACTTTGGGTGATGGGTATGCAACATAATTGAACGATAAGATAACCTGGACTTGTTATCTTTGAATATATGTATCCTGATTTATTGATGTCACCCCATTAAAAAAATAAAATTATTAAAAAAAAAGAGAAATATGAAAAAATAACGTGGTATAGACCTTTAGTATAGCGGAGCTCTAAAAAAAGAAAGAGCAGAAAGAAGAGCCTTTGACTTCAGATTTTTAGAGACTATTACCAAGTAACATAAAAATCACCTGCTTGATTACTTTCCTACTTGAACCTAAAAGGGATACTCTTGCATGCACTCAGGATATTAATGAGTAGAAAAAAAATTCTCTTCAAATCAAGGTGAAAATGTGATATTAAGTTGCAATATTGTTGCTTCTATTGTTCAAGGTATTAACTGTCTTTGTTTTATGACATTTTATGTGAAGGTACTTATTTTTTCAAAAATAACTGCAGCAAGTTATGATGTTTATATTTATATTAGTAATCTGATATTGGAGGTTTGGTCTTAGTATTTGATATTGTACATACAATATGGCATCTTTTAGAAATATGAATCTTCTAATTTTTTTGTTTTTAGTATATAAAAGACAACTGATTATTTTTAGTTATTATGTGTTCAACAGCCTTCGTTAGACCTGTGTATTAATTTTAAATAGTTTGTAGATTCTTGTGGATGTTTTTGATGAATAATCATGTTGCTTACAAATTAACAACAGGCTTTTCTCCACCTTCAAAATCCATATAAATTTAAAAAGATGTATTGCCTTGTAACTGAGGCTTCATACTTCAGCATGCGCATTGTTGGACAGGGGAGTAACAAGCATCTCTTCATCTGTCCTAATTAGGGAAGTGAGAAAGTGAGAAAGATCAATATTTCATTATTGAGAGTAATGTTTTTCCAGTACTTATAAATTTGCAAGTAATAAAGGAATGTACTGCTCCAGGTTTAATGATACTTTTTAATCAACAAAGGGAATTGAATATTTTAATGCTTTACCAGAATTTATTTAGATAATAATATGACTTTTCAATTTTTATGCTAACATGGTAAAATAAACTTTGATTATAATCAATGAAATACAATTTTAAAGGCTTGGGATTATCCCTGCTGAGTTATGATGAATTATCTTTTATATCTTATGAGATTTGAATTCCCAATCTTTGTTAATTTTTTGAAAGAAATTGTTCTGGATTCTACTTTTTTACGTGGTGCTTGTTTTGTTTTAGAAGAAGCGTTCTGGGTTGGTGAGCTCACCAAGGTGCTGGGAGGCGGCTCAGCCCAGCCGCGGCAGCTGGACACCTTCCCCACGGGCACTGTCTGCTTGGTGGTTCCTGAGTTGTATTCTTTTTTTGTTTATTTTTTTTTTCTGAAGTGAGAAGTGGGGAGGCAGAGAAACACACTCCTGCATGTGCCCAACTTGGATCCACCCAGCATGCCCACCAGGGGGCGATGCTCTGCCCATCTGGGATGTCGCTCTGTTGCGGCTGGAGCCATTCTAGCACCTGAGGTGGAGGCCATGGAGCCATCCTCAGCACCCAGGCCAACTCTGTTCCAATGGAGCCTTGGCTGTGGGAGGGGAAGAGAGAGACAGAGAGGAAGGAGAGGGGGAAGGGTGGAGAAGCAGATGGGCACTTCTCCTGTGTGCCCTGGCCGGGAATTGAACCCGGGACTTCCACACACTGGGCTTATGCTCCTCCACTGAGCCAACTGGCCAGGGCCCTGAGGTGTATTCTTTATAATAAACAGATGACAGTAAATGAAGTGCCTTTCAGAGTTTTGTGATTTTTTTTGTGTGTGTGTGGCAAATTATCAAACTGAGGAAGGATTTGTGGGAGCCAACCTTCAATTTTGTGGCTAAATTGACCAGAGCAGATCATGAGGGAACTGACCTGGTGACCAGAGTCTGAAGGGGGGGGCAACCTCTAGACAAACTGCAGAGTCTGAACGCTCCCCTTGGGTAGTGAGGTCAGAATTGAATTGCCGTGTAGGACACCCAGATTGTGTCCACAGAGAACTACAATTGGTTGCATCAAGAGAAAAATACACCTCTCATAACATAACTCCACAATCTGCAAAACACACGAGGAAGAAGAAGTAGCAAATACCTATGCAAGTTCATCAGAAAGCAGAACGTCAGTAGGCTCACACCTTCCATGTTATTTATGTTTAATTCAGATAGCATGAAACGTTTAAGTCAACTAATAGAGGGATGTGGAAGCACACAGACCCGATATAAAAAAATGACAACGGGCAAATGAGTCCCAAATGAAGGGCATTTTAAATGATCACAAGAGACTTATTTACAGAACGATGTGCAATTAAAATATTTGAAAACCTAAATGGCGTGATTGTTTCGTGTGTAAACGCAATGTATCCACCTAGGTCTAATGTTTAAAAAGAAGCCAAACTGAATCATTACAAAAGAGACAGAAAAAAAAAAGTATTAAGGATTGTCAGTGAGATTTACAGCAACAACCACAGCAACAAATATATATTGTGTCTGTTCTACAGCGTTCTGCTGTTTTTGCCTCAAGTCCTTCAAAGTTCAGCAGTTAGAGCAGTTAGGTGTGTGTGTGTGTGTGTGTGTAACATTGTTTTCTATGTTGTTGGTTGACATTATCATTGATTAATGTCCTCCTTTATCCCTGGTACTATTCTTTATTAGAAATCTACTTTGTCTAATGTTAATATAGCCCATCAAAGTGTTTTTGATGGGGTGTTTATATGAACTATCTTTCTCCATTCTTTTCTTTCTAACGTCTATTTAATTGGGTATTTATTTATTTCAAGAACATTTCTCATCAAAACATGGAGTTGTGCCTTGCTTTCTATCAAGTCAAACTCTTTTTCTTCCTTCTTGTTCTGTTTAGGTCTGAGAGCTGTCAGAGGGGAAGGCGTTGGGTGGCTTCGCACGGGCTGCGTGGACACGGGGGGAGAGGTGTCAGCGGCTTCCGTGAGGATTCAGAGAGACTCAGCTGAGTCAAGATGATTTATGTCGTTTTGCTGTGACTTGCCATTTACGTTTTCCTTTGGCATTTCTTTGTGAAGCAGCCACTGACATTGAAGCTGCTGTTTTATTGTGTGTTTCACTGGTTTCTCTTTCTGAATGTGTCACTATCTGCGGACGGGGTCCAGGGTGGCCCAGCCTCTTTCAGGGTGTGGGGCGTTTCTCTCGGATTCCAAGCCCGGGTCGTGGGCCAGGCTGGGCTCACAATGTTCTGATTCCTCATTTTGTTTTGTGTCTTTTTTTTTCTTTTTAAATTTATTTTAGAGAGGAGAGAGAGAGAGAAAGAGAAAGAGAGAGAAGGGGGAAGGAGCAGGAAGCATCAACCCCCATCTGTGCATCGACCAGGGAAGCCCAGGGTTTAGAACCGGCGACCTCAGCATTCCAGGTCGATGCTTTATCCACTGCGCCACTGCAGGTCAGGCTGTTTTGTATCTTCATCTACACCTTTTAATGAGAACAGGGGAGGAGGGCTGTCAGGAGTTGCTGCTTTCCAAATACCATTTAAAACGCAATTATTTTTTGTTCTTCCCTAACCTAGAGTTTTGCTTACTATTTAAAGTGTAATCACACACACACACACAGACACACACACACACAAAGTCATAGCTCCAAGTCCCTTTTTTAAACACTGTTTATTAATGCTTTAGTCACAGAGCAAAAATATTAAAGCAATTTCAAACAGAGATTTTGATCATTGCTTTCTCAAAGCAACTGAAATAAATCTCATCATGGTCTGCCGGTTGCTTTTTGCAGATACGTCTTTTCATAAATCTTCCAGATTTGCAATACTGTCTTAAATCCGCCACTTGACCTTTCTGCCGTAAGTAGCATGACAACAAAAATGATTCTCCAAAGAGAAGACTACCCCCCTTAAATTCCGTAGTCTATTCTACTATTTATTATTATTTTTTTTAAATCAGGGAGATCTTATTTCAACAGGTGGTTCCTGCCTGAAAACAGCAGAAACGCTCTTTCCCGCTCATCTTTCATCTCCCTGCCAAAGACAAAAGCGCGTTCTCATAAACCAATCCCAGAATAGAACCGCCCTCCACAAAAGACTAGCAATTAGACCCTCCTTCAGAGGTCTTGATGTGAAGGGCCCTGTGTGGAGCAGATTAAGGGAGTACTGTCTACGGATTCCAGGAGAAAACCAATTAAGACAGCCGTATAATGAGCAGTGATGCTCTCTACCATCTGCCAGCAAAGCTAATCAACTTAAATCTGTGCTAGAGTGGTGTGCGCTGCTCGGGAGGATTCTACACGGATGCCCCACCACCACAGATCGTGGGCGCGTCACTGACACTTGGTGATACGTTTGTGGAGCAAGAGTTCTCAGAACCCGAGTTCTTTTTCAGCCACACCGTTCACAGCCAACAACTTAGATCTTGGGGAAAGCAGGGAGGCAGAACATCTGGAATATTCTGCACGGGGTACTTTTTGGAGACTTAGCTTCATCTTACGTTGCCAATGTGAGGTTTCAGCCTATTTCAGAAAACGTCTTAACTTTTCAAAAAGCAAATTCAGTTTTGTCAATATACTAATTGAATTCTTTGTTTTTCCAATATTAGGGTATGTTCTGAAAATTAAGAACAAAATCATTAGGAATTTGTCAACTGCTTTTCAAGTACATGGACTACTTATCTAAACAAACGTGAGGTTACTTCTCTTTAAATATTTGACATAACTTCTGGAATAAATTGCCACCTCTGTGTAATATTTTTTTCTGAACTTTTGAGGCAGGAATGTGAACTGTATTAATAACTCAAATTAGGATTCACAAGGAAACAGTTCTCATTCTATCTTTAGGAAACAAAAATATATATAAATCAGGGATAGTTAAAATTAATGTTTTAGTCTCCTACAGTCAAATAGAGAAATGAGAAATGAAACATACAGCATTCAGGCTTAAAGGGTTTTACCCATAATATTTGTGTTCCTCAAATATCTGAAGTAGTTATTACCATATTTTTTGCTCCATAAGATGCACCTGACCATAGGCACACCTAGGATTTTAAGGAGGAAAATAAGAAAAAATATATTCTAGCCCTGGCCGGTTGGCTCAGTGGTAGAGCGTCAGTCCAGTGTGTGGAAGTCCTGGGTTTGATTCCCAGTCAGGGCACACAGGCAAAGCACCCATCTGCTTCTCCATCCTTCCCCTTCTCCTTTCTCTGTCTCTCTCTCTTCCCCTCCCACAGCCGAGGCTCCATTGGAGCAAAGATGGCCCCGGCGCTGAGGATGGCTCCGGCGCTGAGGATGGCTCCATGGCCTCTGCCTCAGGTGCTAGACTGGCTCTGGTTGCAGTGAAACAACACCCCAGATGGGCAGAGCATCGCCCCCTGGTGGGCATGCTGGGTGGATCCTGGTCGGGCACATGCGGGAGTCTGTCTGACTGCCTCCCCACTTCCCACTTCAAAAAAATACAATATTTATATGTATTCTGAACCAAATGTTTTGTTTAAATATTTAATAAAATACTGTATTTTTTGCTCCATAGGTGCACGGACATTTTCCCATCCACTTTTGGGGGGAAAAGTGCATCTTATGGAACAAAAAATATGGTAAATAGATTCCCAACAACCCCAAAACCCCCAAGAGGCAGGTGAGGGCCAACTAAAATTAGCAATCATTCATTTATACCATCAACAGATATTGAGTGTTTTTCTGTATTCTCAGTCTATTTCCAGAATAACAGATAAATTTGCAATGCAAATTAATAAGTTTCCGTAGCAACTCTTCCACTTATTATGTGATTTTGGTTTAGTCCATTAATCTAAGCTTCAGCTTACTGGACCAAATAACACAAACCTAATAGACTTTTCACAAGAATTGTGCATTTGTGTGTGTGTGTAGAACACATAGCCCAAAACATAACAGGTGTACAAATATACAATCATGTAAGAATATATCTGTGCATTTTGGTCAGGATCCTATTACAAACTTTTTATTAGTGTTTTAAAATCACATTACGTGTAAAGTCAAATGAGATTTAACAGTTTTGTGTTTTGCCTATTTTACATGAGCACAATATCATTTAAAAGTTATTAATTCTTTATTATACTCACATTCCTATTAAATGTATATCTATTGAATATGTACAATTATTTTCTTTTGCACATTCTTTCTGTCTGATATATTTTATATATGTATTATCTGTCTGATTTAATGCATTTGATCAATAATTACCGTTTGCATTTACTGAATATTTATTAATTTTTATATTTGTCTTGTTGACTACATCCACTCATTTTGTTAACATTTAAATAAACAAAGCATAACGTGTTTGTCCATATTGATACTGTTCTGTCTTCTCTGTGATTCTGTGCATGTAAAAAAACAAACAAACCACATTAAAGTCCAAACGAAGGAACTGATCATTGTTGTGTGACTTTTTTCAGAGAATTGGGGAGTATACCAACAGCTACTAATGCTGAAATCAAAGCTGAAAACATTATTTGAGAGAATTATTCAACATTAAATAGTGTTGAATTGTATACAAGGCTCTTCATTGAAGATAATCTCATGCTTTTCCCAAACACTTGCCCAAATTAAATTTATGAAAAACATGGTAAATCTTTACTTTATATATTTTTATTCCTTTTTTCTGAAGTTGGAAACTGGGGAGGCAGTCAGACAGACTCCCGCATGCGCCCGACCGGGATCCACCTGGCATGCCCACCAGGGGGCGATGCTCTACCCATCTGGGGCATTGCTCTGTTGCAACCAGAGCCATTCTAGCACCTGAGGCAGAGGCCACAGAGCCATCCTCAGCGTCTGGGCCAACTTTGCTCTAATGGAGCCTTGGCTGCGGGAGGGGAAGAGAGAGACAGAGAGGAAGGAGAGGGGGAGGGGTGGAGAAGCAGATAGGCGCTTCTCCTGTGTGCCCTGGCCGGGAATCGAACCCGGGACTCCTACACGCCAGGCCAACACTCTACTACTGAGCCAATCGGCCAGGGCCGGTAATTCTTTACTTTAAATAATACTATTACTATTGTTATCAGCTATTTCTCATTATATAAGTTATTCCCGGGAGGCACTTGACACGCAAGGCCTAACTAGTAAATACGGCATTGAGGACATATTAAATTTCACTGAAGTTCCGAGATCAATGGAATATTTACTAACTTTATAATTTTACAAAAAATAAAACTCATTGCAGAGAGCTCAGAAATACTTTTCTTTTCCCCACATAGATGCCTATTATTGTTTCGTATATCATACTTTCTTATAACCTTTGCAGTAGCTTTCTTAGCATTTCCAAAAATATTTCAATGGAATATGTACATTGTTTTTATCTGTTCGCCATTTTAAATAGTGCTGCAGTAAGCATCTCGGGTCTAGGCAACTCGGCACACATCACTTGTATTTTCTTAAAGAAATATCTTTTAAACTCCCCGGCAGGGGTCTTCCAACTTTTTATAAAAACCGCCCACTTTTGCAGTGCTGGTCAACCTGGTCCCTACCACGCAACCAAACAGCGCTGCGATTGGCCCACCATGAAAGCTGGACCGCCCACGAGTGGGCGGTAGGGACCAGGTTGACCAGCACCAATGCTCACGTACTGATAATCTCACTGTTTCCAGCTGGCACGTCTTTGATTATTCCGGTGATGAAGAATCTTCCTATGTTCATGAGGAGGGGGTGAGGGCAGAAAAAGACAGAGGGAGAAGCAGCAGATGGAGAAAACTGGCCAGAGTAGAGAAAGAAGATCTCGGGGGCGGGGAGGGGACAGTGGACAAGGGTGGTGTAAGGGGAGTGACCCACGGTGCCATGTGCTGCAGACAGAGAAGAAATGAAGTGAAGGGTGGAGAAAGTGCCCAGAATCGGCGAGAAGAAGTTCACGAAGCCAAGTGGGGTGATTCCATGAGGGGAGGAAGGGGAGGGTCCCGGGGAGGCCGGGCTTCCTGGAGAGGCTTCCCACAGGGCGGGAGGTGATGCAGGGTCACCGCAGAGACGTGGGAGAGGCCGGGTGATCCTGGACCCGGGCCATGCAGAGAGGAGTGATTGCGGGCGAGGCGGCGTGAGTCTTATCTCTTGCGCTCTGAGAAGTTGAAAGCGTTCACGTGGCGTGGCCGTGACGTTCTCCAGAAGGTCATTTAGTGGCACAGAGAAGGCTAGAGAGGGATGCTACCTGTTAGCCCGCTGCTGACGGCACGAACAAGGCCCTGCGGCAGGTGAACCACGAGGGGAGGTGTGGACACAAGGAGCCAGGAGCGGGGACCGGCTCCCATGGCGGTGGGAGTGGATTTAGCATCACGGCTTCCCTGGATACAAGGACAGAGACTACTGATGTCCACGTGGATGCTATGGGCAGGACGTTTTACGGTCGTCGCTGCATAAACATAAGGAAGTGTGTTCCAGGTGACATGGCCATTCAGATGGCTCACCACTCGTCAGTGTCTGGGAGTGATGGGCTGTGACAAGACCCAGAAAAAACAGATGGCATGGGAGAAAGCAAAGGCCACCCAAGGAGCAGTGCTCTCGTGATACTGTGGGGACCGAGCACCTGAGACAACTGTGGATTCAGGGTTGGGATTGGGACACTGGGCTCTGAGGCTGTGAGGACAAGGTTCAGGACCCTCAGCAGGGGCAGCGGGGACGAGAGAAGTAGAGTCGCATCAGGAAGTCACAGGCCGGCACTGTGCAGACGAATGGACGCCACATCGCTGGTGAAGGTGGACGACTCCGGGCTGAGGCTGCACTGACCCCCGCCAGTCCTCCCGTGCCTCCTGTCCATGGGTTATGGCCTGGCTTCGTCCCTTGTGTCCTTCTCAGAGTTTTCTTAACGTCTCGCCCGTTGATTTCCATGTTCTCAAATGTCTGTTGGCTGAAAGTATCAAAGAATCTTAATACAAAGAGAACAAGGGAAGAATTCACAACATATGATACAAAGTGATGCCTTGTTGTCTTTGGACTGCGGTAACAGAACACAGTCAACCGAGGGGCGTGTAAACAACAGCCTTTTATTCCTGACAGTCCTGGAGGCTGGGAGTCCATGGTCAAGGTGAGGGAGGATCCTGTGTCAGGTGAGAGCTCACCTTCTGGTGCTTAGACCAGCCACCTTCTCTGTGTCCCCACGTGGAGCACAGGGAGAGGGGGCCGAGCTCTCTGGAATCCCTTCTCTAAGAGCAGGAATTCCATCCACGAGGTCTCCACCCCAGGAGCTAATTACTTTCCCAAAATTCCAGCTCCTCCTGAGGTCATCACACTGGCGATGAGGATTTCAAAATATGAACTTGGGGGGAAGGGGGACTCAAACATTCAAGGACACTGAAAGAGAAACCATTTAGAAGAAGCTACAGATGACACACATACACTAGTGGATAATATGTGAAACCTTAACAGTCATTCAAATTCTTCTCTCTGCAATGGCCAGCCTTCTTAAGCCCATCATGGTCAAGTCATCAACATCTTGGGTGGACTGCGTCTGAACCCAGAAACCAGGACCCGGGCTTTTAGACTCTCACGATATGACATGCGTGACAAGCACATTCACCCACCAGGACCGTTTAGGCCGAGGTACCCACTCCTGACCATCCTAACCGAACATGTCAGGACCGGTGTCAGTATCCCAAGGAAACGCGGGGAAGTTCCAACTCGCCACATTCGGAAGCCGTCAGCCCATCTTTGCAAAGTCCCCAAGGCCACTTCTTTCTTGCCAGCTAGCTGCTCGGTCTTCTGTGACGGAATCACAGTGTCATGTCCCTTCCACGTGAGCCCTGAGCCTGGGACACGTTATGTCGTGAAGGTCGGCACGTGGGTGAGCGCTCAAGCCGTGTCTGATCGAACAGGGGACACCCGTCACTCGCGGCGAGAAGAGACGGCCTCAGTATCAGCAGCTCACGGCCCTGGCTTCACGGTCCTCCTTCAAGTCACCTGGGACACTTAATCCCAGAGTCCGCCTTTCCCCAAAAACTAAACTTTTTTTTTTTTTTTTTTGTATTTTTCTGAAGCTGGAAATGGGGAGAGACAGTCAGACAGACTCCCGCATGCGCCCAGCCGGGATCCACCCGGCACGCCCACCAGGGGGCGATGCTCTGCCCCTCCGGGGCGCCGCTCTGCCGCAATCAGAGCCACTCCAGCGCCTGGGGCAGAGGCCAAGGAGCCATCCCCAGCGCCCGGGCCATCTTTGCTCCAATGGAGCCTCGGCTGCGGGAGGGGAAGAGAGAGACAGAGAGGAAGGAGAGGGGGAGGGGTGGAGAAGCAGATGGGCACCTCTCCTGTGTGCCCTGGCCGGGAATCAAACCCGGGACTTCTGCACGCCAGGCCGACGCTCTACCACTGAGCCAGCCGGCCAGGGCCAAAAACTAAACTTTCAACCTGTGACCCCCTCGCTCACAGAGGCTGGCTGTGAACTGTTCTTGTTAGGAAAGGCGGTGACAGGAAGCCCTCTGGGACCTCAGGCGGGATGCTCCTGGACGTTCCGGAATGTTCTTTCTTCCCTCTCTCTTACTGTGTCTTTCTTTTCACTGGAATGCTCCCTCTAAACCAGTGGTCCCCAACCTTTTTTTGTGCCACGGACCAGTTTAATGTCAGAAAATATTTTCACAGTCCAGCCTTTAGTGTGGGACGGATAAATGTATCATGTGACCAAGACAAGCATCAAGAGTGAGTCTTAGACGGATGTAACAGAGGGAATCTGGTTATTTTTAAAAAATAAAACATTGTTCAGACTTAAATATAAATAAAACGGAAATAATGTAAGTTATTTATTCTTTCTCTGCAGCCCGGTACCAAATGGCCCACGAACCGGTACCGGTCCGCAGCCCGGGGGTTGGGGACCACTGCTCTAAACTATTGACTGTCAGAGCTATGCTGTGTAACTCTCCCTTCGCTGCGCTCACAGCGTGGACTGGTGGGTAGGGTCTTTTCCCTCTGCCGCGGTGGGGCCTTCTTCCTCTTCGCCCGCAGGAGAATTGGACGGGGGGCTGGGTGCTGGCTGGAAGCGGTTAGGACAGAGCGCCGGGCACCACATTTCTTTGTTATCGGTGCTTAACATGTTACTGCAGCCTCCTCTGTTTGAGCAGCTTGGCAGCCTGTTCCCTGCTGCCTGGCCCTCTGCCCGCATTTGGGAACACTCAGGGAAATTTATGCGGACAGCTTTTAAACAGTCCATTTTTAGACCCGCGGAGGTGAAGTTCACCGGCTGACCCTGTCCCATGAAGCAGCCAAGGGATGCAGTCATTATCGTCATCAGTAGTCACTGACTGCCAATAGATTTTTGGATCTCGGTATTTGCAATTTCTGTAACACTCGAGTGAAAACCTTCAGACGGTACTTTTGTGAGCATGCAGAATCTCACTGTGCGATAATTTGAGAGAGAGCCCCATGAAGCAAAAATGTGCTTCCCCAAAAGCAAAATGCATTGAAGCGAAGACGCCTTAGCCTCACGCAGGAATGCCGGGAACGCCCCTGTTTGTTCCGCTCAAGTCTTCCCTCGTGGACAGGGTGTTGGAGAGGCTGCTCCTGGGTCAGGTGCCGGCTGCTTTACTGGCAAGTCTGTGTGCTGAGGTCACACTCAGGTCGGCACAGCCCAAGCTCTGACATCCCGCACTGAGTGAGTTTACTGTAACCGATACTAGTATGCTGCACAAAAAGCAATTTCACCCTGGGCACGGGTACCGGCTCACTAGCCTGTCTTGGCCACCTCTCTGTCAATGAACAGAAGTTTAGAGACCAAATAAAACCTTGGGTAAAAAGGCATTAAAATGGAAGTCAATCACCAGTATGTTCTACTGGAACCCCCCCCCCCCCATGAGACTGTTATGCTCAGTCTACATGACAGCGCCCCCCCCCAACCTTGACTGAGACTTTTCTGCAGTCGTCAAACACCAAAACCCTCAAGTTCATGGATGATGGACTGTCAAAAGAATCTATATTAGCATTTAAAAATAGTGTTAGAGGTCCTGGCCAGTTGTCTCAGTGGTAGAGTGTCAGCCTGGCATGTGGAAGTCCTCAGTTCGATTTCTGGTCAGGGAACACAGGAGAAGCACCCATCTGCTTCTCCACCCTCCCCCCTCTCCTTCCTCTCTCTCTTTCTCTTCCCCTCCCACAGCCAAGGCTCCATTGGAGCAGAGTTGGCCCGGGCGCTGAGGATGGCTCCATGGTCTCTGCCTCAGGCACTAGAATGGCTCCAGTTACCGCAGAGCAACACCCCAGATGGGCAGAGCATCACCCTGGTGGGCATGCCTGGTGGATCCCAGTCTGTCTCTCTGCCTCCTTGCTTCTCACTTCAGAAAAATACAAAAACAAACTAACAAACAAATAAATAAAAATAGACATTAGAAAGCTTTGGAGGAAATGTAACACACTGTTAAGACTTTCATCTCTGTAGCATAGGATTTCTGAAATGAAAAATGGAGCCAGCAGAGCTGTCCAGCCGGAGGGAGGCTGTCTCGCCCCAGGGCCGCCTTGCCCCAAGGCCGCCCTATGGAATTGAGCTGTAACCCTATCAGGCTGTAACCCCACAGAGCTGTCTAGCACTGTGCTGTTCTCACGGCCAGTGCCTTGACACAATGGAGCTGTTAGCACTGAAGAAAGTTTTCTATCCCACTGGACTCCAAACTGGGCATTCCTGTCAGCATTGATTTGACACCAGTGACCCTTGATTGGCAGTGTTCTACTTTAGATAATTCCAAAAAAGAAAAACAATCCTATTTTCTACATGCTAATAATATAAATCAGACAGGTAATAAAATTGCTTAGACATGAAGATAGCACAAACTGTCAGGCGGCCGGATCATACTCACAGGAACTGGAGACCGTAAGCAGTCTCAGACGTCCCCGTAAGCCAAAGATAATGGTAGCTTCGAGGAACATGGAAGGAGGAAGTCTCCTGGCCCCTCCCAGATAGTTCCTCCCACACCAGGATGTCCTCTGACACAGACAGGACACATGAGATCTCCAAAGGATGTTAGATAAGGTACCACTGATACAAAAGGACAATTTGGGGCAAAAAACATCTCCATTTTATACCCTCATAAATACATACTGTCATCCAGTAGTGGTCAACCCAGTCCTCACCGCCCACTAGTGAGCGTTCCAGCTTTCATGGTGGGCGGTAGCGGAGCAACCAAAGTATAAATAAAAAGATAGATTTAACTATAGTAAGTTGTCTTATAAAGATCTATTCTGCCAAACTTAGCAAAAATCTGACATAAAGTACTTGGTAAGTAATTATTATTATATGCTTTAACTTGGCTGTAACTCTGCTTTATAAATTTTATAAAGTAAAGTGACTTCCCTACTTAATAAATCACCATGACTGTGGAACCGGTGGGTGGTTAGAAAATGTTACCACTAACAGATACAGAAGTGGGCGGTGGTATAAAAAGGTTGACTAACCCTGCTGTCATCGATATTTTAAGTGAGCCATTCTCCGTAAATCCACAAATTTCATAATTTATAAAACTTGTTCATAATAAAAGAAATATAAGTAGGCCAGACATAACCTGTCAAATATTGATATATTGTGTAGAGGAGGCCTCTTCATTGTCACCCACGAGGAAGTCCTACCAGGAATTCAGATTAGCACGTTCAGGAGATGTCCTTGTCATTTTTCTTTCTTTCCCCCTCTCTCACACTGATTCTTCACCGGTAGAAAGGATGGCTTACAGACCAGCTTCTACACCTTCCTTCCCAGTTTTCAGTTCCAAAACCCATGTCAGTGGTCCTTTTTTTTTTTTTTTTTGTATTTTTCTGAAGCTGGAAACGGGGAGAGACAGTCAGACAGACTCCTGCATGCGCCCGACTGGGATCCACCCGGCACGCCCACCAGGGGCAACGCTCTGCCCACCAGGGGGCGATGCTCTGCCCCTCTGGGGCGTCGCTCTCCTGCGACCAGAGCCACTCCAGCGCCTGGGGCAGAGGCCAAGGAGCCATCCCCAGCGCCCAGGCCATCCTTGCTCCAATGGAGCCCTGGCTGCGGGAGGGGAAGAGAGAGACAGAGAGGAAGGAGAGGGGGAGAGGTGGAGAAGCAAATGGGTGCTTCTCCTATGTGCCCTGGCCGGGAATCGAACCCGGGTCCCCCACACTCCAGGCCGACGCTCTACTGCTGAGCCAACCGGCCAGGGCCAGTGGTCCTTTCTTATGCAAGTATTGGAATAATAGCATTCCGCCAGGAACTGGTGATGGGCAGCCAATCACAGCGGGAGATGGCAGCGCCGAAAACAGAATTGGACACCGAATGCGGCTTGAGTGCTCGGCTGCACCCACAGGACCGGAGACGAATGTCCCGTCTCTCTACCAGGGGCAGGACCCCACGCTGGCCTGGCAGCTCCACCTGAGGACGAGGTAAGATGACATATCCACAGGGCTCGTTTTAGCACAGAGTCCGACTCGCTATGAAACCGGAACGCAAGCTCGCTGGGATTTGTCGCCGTGTTGAAGACAGTGCGTGCGGCGTGGTGACCGGCGAACCTGACACATGGAAGAAGCCAGAGAACAGCAAGAGCACTGCTAATTGATATCCTCTTCTCCGCACCTGGGTACCTGGGACACTCGGGCCTGGGACACTCAGGGGCCTGGGACACTCAGGTGCCTGGGACACTCAGGGGCCTGGGACACTCAGGTGCCTGGGACACTCGGGCCTGGGACACTCAGGGGCCTGGGACAGTCAGGGGCCTGGGACACTCAGGGGCCTGGGACAGTCAGGGGCCTGGGACACTCAGGGGCCTGGGACACTCAGGGGCCTGGGACAGTCAGGTACCTGGGACAGTCAGGGGCCTGGGACACTCAGGTGCGTGGGACACTCAGGGGCCTGGGACAGTCAGGTGCCTGGGACACTCAGGGGCCTGGGACACTCAGGTGCGTGGGACACTCAGGGGCCTGGGACACTCAGGGGCCTGGGACACTCAGGGGCCTGGGACAGTCAGGTGCCTGGGACACTCAGGTGTGTGGGACACTCAGGTGCGTGGGACATTCAGGGGCCTGGGACACTCAGGTGCATGGGACACTCAGGGGCCTGGGACACTCAGGTGCGTGGGACACTCAGGTGCCTGGGACACTCAGGTGCCTGGGACACTTAGGGGCCTGGGACCTGCCCTGGAAGACGAGAGGTGTCCTGAGTTGCTCTCAGCTGACCGTCCCTCGTAGCAGGTGGTCCCTTTGCCCTTGGGGCGGTGACCACGGGAGCACTTCCTGCTTTTGAGGTGCCGGCCAGTGAACTCCGATGGGACGCGGCCCGGAACATCAAGCTAACGCCTGGAGCCAGCTGTGCCGGAGATGTGCACAGACCCAGAGCACCCCGTCACGGTGAGAGAACCCCCTCTGGCTGCTGCTAACAGACTGAGGTTGTTCGTTATTACAGAATAACACAGGCTATCTGGACTCACAGAAGACGCATGAAGGTGGAGTTCGGCCCATCGTGAGAATTAACGTAAGGCTGTTTGAGTTCACGGGCTCGTGTGCCGCCCTGTGTCTCCCTTGTTTCCCAAGTACCAGCCAACGGTTAATGTACTCAAAGAAACAGAAATACAGGCATTCAGTAGAAAAGCAAAATTTCTTCTTGCTGTTTGCCCTTTCTATTAAAAAAAAAGAAGGGTAAGTGCTGTACTGTGCCCAGTGTGTCACGTCACTGATTTTGCAGACTAATTTTCAGCCGCAGTACACCTCCTGCACTGAAGGCGCAGCTCAGAATTCATATTGACAAGTGCCTGGTTCTTTCTTGTCCCGATGAATGGAGCAGGTTGTCAAATTGCTATCTTCTAGAACAGATTGTGAGAGGCGGATAAAAGGAGCCAATAAAGAGAACATCGACGATTCTGGGCTTTTCAGTTGACGATAAGTGGCGATCAATACCGTTTATTTAAAGGCCCGTGTATTACACAGGCTCTGATTCTTTCCACATTCACAGCAGCTTGTCGTTTCCATAGAAAATTTTCTTCAAAGAAGCAGCAGCAACAATATAGGCATTTTTGTTTTGTTTTGTTTTTGTTTTGCCGGCTACCCTGTGAATCTATACCAATGGTGTTTCTATAGAAAAGCCTCAATAGGCTGTGTTAAAAATTAAAATTTGAATAAAAGAGAAAGTCCTTGCTAACGAGTTACATTTTTGTTACATTCTGGATGAGGCTCTTGATTAGAACATTTATTCTACTTGGTAAATGGTCTCAGGTCATTCCAACACCTAGCACAGAATATAATATACATGTCTTCTGTTTCAGTGAAATAGTATAATTAACTGGAAAAGGTTGTGGAGTAATTTGTAAGAAAGGCGAGATAATTTTTTTTTGTATTATTTAAAGTTATTTTACCAATCCTCAAACCAAAACTGTGTACGACGACATTTTCTTTCGATGTCCCGATTCATGGTTCTTATTAAACTCACCACTTTTGCAGGCCGGGCTGGTCCCCGCTCGCTTCCTCTCGGGAACAATCCAGCCACATTCCCAGCTGCCCGAGTCTCATGGAATTCCCCCCAGGACTTCCTCCTGTCACACGTTTTTACCATCTCGTGACGTTATGTTTCGTTGACTTTCCAAGCGCTCTGCCCCGAGTCTTTCATTCATTCTCCTGGTTTCCGGTCAAGACAAAGCAAAGATGTGGCATTTCCACGTGTCTTCGCAGAGTGACAGGTCCCCAGCAGTCCACGTGTTTAAGGTTATCCCTCATGGCCTGGGAGTTTTCACAAAGCCATTTCCACTTCAGCTTCACGACCACACGGCGCTTTTAAAGGGCCAGGCTGACGGCGATGTCGACCGCGGCGAGGGGGCACGGCGCTCAGAGGAAGAGGTCTTCTGGGGACGTGCTGACAGAGAGCTGGGTGCGGACAGATGGCAACGCACAGGGCTGGCTCAGGGGGGTCCCCGCAGAGAACAGGCTTGCTCGGGGCTGTTCTCTCCTTAGACAAACACTGGATAATGGTCTGGCTCTGGGAACCGGTGAGGAAACCACCTGAGGACACGGCCTTTGAGCAAAGTCACCTTTCCATCGGGTGGCGGTTACATGTTGAGTCAAGTCCCCGAGAGCCCACGGGCAGCTGGCGAGTGGGGATGGAGCCTTCTGTGCCCCCGACATTGTGCCCAGACAGCAAAAACATCCTCTGAATCCTCAGCAGGTCCCTGACTGTCTCTCAGCTCCTACGTGCCCCAGTCACAGCAAGACCTGCCAGGTCCCTGCAACACCGCCCGTCTCGGGGAGGCGGAGAAGCCGAACAGCTGCGAGGAGGGGAGGGAGACCAGGCAGAGAAACAAGACACTGGCCATCCACAGGGCACAGGCCCTGGCCAGTCGGCTCAGTAGTAGGGCGTCGGCCCGGCGTGCAGGAGTCCCGGGTTCGATTCCCGGCCAGGGCACACAGAAGAAGCGCCCATCTGCTTCTCCACCCCTCCCCCTCTCCTTCCTCTCTGTCTCTCTCTTCCCTTCCTGCAGCAAGGCTCCATTGGAGCAAAGATGGCCCGGGTGCTGGGGATGGCTCCATGGCCTCTGCCTCAGGCGCTAGAATGGCTCTGGTTGCAACAGAGCAACGCCCCAGATGGGCAGAGCACTGCCCCCTGGTGGGTGTGCCTGGTGGATCCCGGTCAGGTGCATGCGAGAGTCTGTCTGACTGCCTCCCCGTTTCCAACTTCAGAAAAATACAAACAAAAAATATATAGAGAGGGCACAAAGGAGCCCCCCGATAGATGATGATGATGATAGATAGATAGATAGATAGATAGATAGATAGATAAGATAGATAGATAGATAGCAGGAAAAATTGAGTGCTTTGAACTGTGACACTCATACACACAATTCTTTCTGGGAGAAAATAAAACACAGCTTTTCTTAGTGCAGCACGTAATCGGCGGTGTACTGAAGATAACATGAGGACTGCTGAGGAGGGCAGACGGACGGGAGATGGTGATGGGGAGACTTGACTTGGGGTGCTGAACACAATATACAGACGTCGTAAGGTAGAATCAACCCTCCACCTGAAACTTTATAATCTCATTGACCAATGTCACCCCAATAAATCAATACATTAAAAATATATATGTATATCTCCAAATATGCTTGTAGATTTGGCTATTTCTCCCTTAAATTCTGCAGGGTTTGCAATTTATATATATATAGATATAGATATAGATAGATATATTGTAGATATAGATATATAGATGTATAGATGTATAGATAAATGATCTATATCTATCTATATCTATATATCATATTATATATGTATATTATATATATGCCTGATTATTATTATTATTGCAAGCTATCTCTCACTTTGTGTTAATACTCATGTCTTGAAATTTATTTTGCCTTTTATCAATGTAGAATTTCCTCCTTTTTGATGTTGTTTTCAGAGCTTTGCCTTTGTTTTTCCTTTTCATAGTTTGAAGGCATTGTTCTAATAGTTTCTGGTTCCCATTTTTATTTTTTCTACAGAGAACTTGGGAGGGACTACATTTATGCTCCTCTTTACATCATGTGTTCCTTTTCTTCACCATGTCTCTTCTTTTCAAATTCCAACACTTCAGTAACAACGTGCTCGGGTAAAATTCATATTCATCCTCCCTGCTTGGAGTTTGCTGAGCTTCATGAATCTAGAGCAGGGGTCGGGAACCTATGGCTCGTGAGCCAGATGTGGCTCTTTTGATGGCTGCATCTGGCTTGCAGACAAATCTTTAATAAAAAAAATTATAACGTTAAAAATATAAAACATTCTCATGTATTACAATCCATTCATTTTCTACCGCTCATGTTCATGGTTGCGGGTGGCTGGAGCCAATCACAGCTGTCCTCCGGGACAACACCAAATTTTTATTGGATAATGCATAAGGCACACGGGTCATTGTGAGGTCAGTAAGTAAACTTCCCTCCTTTTAATCAAGTAGTCAGCTAGCTAATTGCAGAAACCCTTTTGATGAAGAAGATGGCTAAAATAAAAAAAGATGAGGAGTATCTTTTTCAGCAGGAATGGACAGAAGAATTAGTCTTTGTGGAGAGAGCAGGTTCTGCAGTGTGTCTAATATGCAATGGTAAAATTGCATCGATGAAATGGTCAAATATAAAGCAGCACTTCGACACACGCCATACTACATTTGCATCAAAATATCTAGCGGGGGACAGCAGGAAGAAAGCATGTCAAGAGCTACTGTGCAGAGTGCAAGCTAGTCAGCAGAAGCTCCATGTTTGGACCCAACAAGGTGACTGGAATTTGGCTAGCTTTGCTGGTGCTTTAGCAATTGTGAGAAACAGAAAGCCATTCACAAATGGGGAGTATGCCAAAACACTCATGCTTGATGTTGCCAGTGAACTTTTTGACGACTTTTCGGATAAAGACAAAATAATCAAACAAGTAAAAGACATGCCTGTGTCAGCAAGAACTGTTCATGATCGTACCATCATGATGGCAAATCAAAGTGAGGCAACACAGTGAAGGACATAAATGCAGCACCATTCTTTTCTCTCGCTTTGGATGAGTCAACAGACAGAAGCCATTTATCCCAGTTCAGCGTGATTGCAAGGTATGCTGTGGGTGACACACTATGTGAGGAAAGTCTTGCTGTTTTGCCTATGAAAGAGACAACAAGAGGGGAGAATTTATTCAAGTGTTTCACTGCATTAGTTGTCAAGAGGGAAGGTGCTCAGCCGTTTTGTACCTTGTCTGAGCAAAATCTGGACTTTTCTTGAAATGAAAAACATCGAGCATCCTGAGTTAGCTAACACTGAGTGGCTCCTGAAGTTCTACTATCTCGTGGACATGACTGAACATCTGAACCAGCTCAATGTAAAAATGCAAGGCATTGGAAATACAGTCTTATCCCTTCAACAAGCAGTGTTTGCATTTGAAAACAAGCTGGAACTCTTCATCACTGACATTGAAACAGGTCGTTTACTACACTTTGAAAAACTGGGAGAGTTTAAAGATGCATGCACAGCAAGTGACCCTGCTCAACATCTTGATCTCCAGCAGCTAGCGGGCTTCACATCTAATCTCCTACAGTCATTTAAAGCGCACTTTGGAGAATTTCGTGAGCATTCTCATCTTTTTAAGTTCATCACCCATCCACACGAGTGTGCAGTGGACAGCGCCGACCTGAATTACATCCCCCGTGTCTCCGTCAAAGATTTTGAGCTACAAGCTGCTGACCTGAAGGCCTCAGACATGTGGGTGAACAAGTTAAAGTCACTGAATGAAGATTTGAAAACATTTGCACAACAGCAAGCAGAGTTAGCGAGCAAACACAAGTGAGGAGAAATGAAAAAACTTCAACCCGCAGACCAGCTGACTGTCAAAACTTGGAACGTACTTCCTGTCATATACCATACACTGCAGCATATGAGTATTGCTGTACTGACAATGTTTGGCTCTACGTAAGCATGTGAGCAGTCTTTCTCACATCTAAAGAACATTAAGACCAACCTATGATCAGGTTTAATGGATAGAAGTCTCAACACCTGCATGAAGCTTAACCTCACCACGTATCAACCAGACTACAAAGCCATCAGCAAAACCATGCAGCACCAGAAGTCACATTAATGGTAAGAAGTACTTTATTCATCACTGGTTAGCAACAGCATAACAATGTTATTAAAAAGAATTTAGAGACTTATTGTACTTTAAAAGTGTTGGTCTTACATAAAATGCACACATTTACTTGTATGTAGTGTTAAACATATTATATGGCTCTCATGGAATTACATTTTAAAATATGTGGCATTCATGGCTCTCTCAGTCAAAAAGGTTCCAGACCCCTGATCTAGAGGTTAACATTTTTACCAATTGTGGGAACATTTTAACCACTGTTGCCACAAATATTATTTTTCTGTCCCTTTCATTTTCTGCTCTGCTTTTGAAACTTCAATTATATTCATATACAGAAATTGATATAATGTCTGAGGTCTCTGAGACTCTGTTCCTTTCTCTTTTGTTCTAGAGAGAGTAATGTCTGTTGATCTATCTTCAAGTTGACTGAGTATTTCTCTTGACAGCTCCAATCTGCTATTGAGCTCAACAAGTTAATTATTCATCTCAGTTACCATACTTTACTCTGTGGAATGTTTATTCTTCATCCTTTCTATTTCTCTATTTAAGTTCTCCATATACTCTTCAATAACACCATGGTCCTTCTTGGAGCATATTTATATATAATTACTATTTGATGGCTTTTTCTGCTAAATCTACATTTGGACCCACTCAGAGTATGTCTCTAATGATAACCTTCTTTCCTGAGACAGGAACGTCTATTTTTCTTTGCAAACTGGATATCTAGATCCCCACAAATAAGTATTCAAGAAAAAATTAGTAGCTAACAATCAAAAATACCCAACCACACAAAAAATTAAGATACCATGACCAAGAATAAGAAAACAAAAATACATAGAAACAATAGACTTCAAACTCTTTACATGTGGAAATTATCCAACATATACAATACAGCAACTACTACTCTAAAGAAATACAAATTAAGTTTGAATAAAAATGTAAATATCTGAACTTACTAAAAGTGACTTAGCCGAAACAAGTGAAACTTCTAAAATGCTTTTAAAAAACCGTCAGAAAACATGCTTTGAAAATAGCCACAGCAGAAGAATTCATAAATATAAGACAATATCAAAACAAATGATCTATAACGCAGCACAGAAGGCAAAGAAGTGGAAATACTGAACGGAATACAAGGAGGATAATTGAAGAAGGTCAGAGTCTACATGAATTTCCAGAAGAGCAAAGCGCGGAAATGTGGTGAGTTCAAGGGAAGAGATGAAGACACGGGGTGTGTTGTTGTTTGAAATCCACTGTGTGGCTGAGACTAATAAAATTAGGGTAGTATTTGCATGTAAGGGGAAACATGACAGTGGCTCACACTTCCTCTATCCCTTTTGGCATTTTCCAACAAGGCATGAAGTGATGGGACGCCGTGAACATAACACGGAGTGTTGTCATTTTTGGGAAGAAACACAAGCGAGTGCTTTGTCCCGTGTTCCTTCTCTTTGCTGGAAGTGAGAGGAGAAAGGCATGTGTGTGACTAGGGTCCGCTTCACCGTGGACGTCAGGTGGCTGCGCTGGATGTGCAGACAGAGCAAAAAGTATACAACTGTGGGTTTAAAACATAGATGTTTGGGGGCTGTTTTAACTCGGCATAAGCTAAACGAGCATTAATGAAACATGAAATTAAAAAGTAAATCACTGGAACAAAAGTGGGTATCAGGACACAGACATAAATGTGAGTGTAAGCCGATAAAAAGCCAATGGGTTGTTTAATGAACGGTGTTGTTACATCTGACTTTGTATCTGGAGTTTAGATTCTAGAGGGCCAGAGAAGTGGGCTTCACACTCACACACAAACTGGGCCACGTGCTAAAATAAATTTTAGATGGCTGGATGTTAAAAACAATAAGAAGAGTTCATGCAAACAGAAAACCAAGCAGACTACACAGAAGGGTCAGAGACGTTCTCCTCTGAAGCAAGGCTTGAAACCCAGATATTTTCTAAAGAAAAATGAGCATAGAGCATTATAGAAAAATTCAAATCTTCACATATCAAAGGTACCATAAAGCATTAGCAGGCAGACATGTGAGGAGGGAGAACTTTGGTATGCAGACAGTAAGGTCTTGCTAATTGTAATATAAAACGAGCTGCTACAAATTTGCAAGAAGGGAGCAGATAATACAAAGAAAATTAAATATAATAATTAACAGAAGAGCAAATTTGAAGTCCATAAAACCTATAAGAAGTTCAAATTCACTAGTATTTATTTATTTATTTATTTATTCATTCATTTATTTTTTGTGACAGAGACAGGAAGAGGAAGAGAGAGGGACAGATAGGGACATACAGGAAGGGAGAGAGATGAGAAGCGTCAATTATTTGTTGCAGCACCTTAGTTGTTCATTGATTGCTTTCTCATATGTGCCTTGACCGGGAGGCTACAGTGGAGCAAGTGACCCCTTGCTCACGCCAGTGAACTTGGGTCCAAGCTGGTGAGCCTTGCTTAAACCAGATAGGCCCATGCTCAAGCTGGTGACCTCGGGCTTTCAAACCTGGGTCCTCCGCATCCCAGTCCGATGCTCTATCCACTGTGCCACCGCCTGGCCAGGCTCACTGGTATTTACATGTACATAACAATTACAATAACATACCATTTTACAGAATGAAAACATGCGTACACTGATTTATACATTGTTTATACTGTATTCCATTTACCTGCTTTATTTTAGCATTTGTCGTCTGAAATGACCTTGAACTCACTAGAGGGTGAACTCTGGGAGATTGGTGACTTTCTCTGCCTTGTTCATTGATTTGCCAATAGTACTATAAGAGTCTCTTATACAAAGCAGATGTTGAATAAATACAAATTATTTTCTTTAAATTAGCTTGATTTTTATTTAATTTGCTGTATCTGGCTTAGCGCAGTGGTCCCCAACCCCCAGGCCGCGGACCAGTACCGGTCCGTGGGCCATTTGGTACTGGTCTGCAGAGAAAGAATAAATAACTTACATTATTTCCATTTTATTTATATTTAAGTCTGAACGATGCTTTATTTTTAAAAAATGACCCGATTCCCTCTGTTACACCCATCTAAGACTCACTCTTGACGCTTGTCTCGATCACGTGATACATTTACCCGTCGCACCCTAACGGCCGGTCTGTGAAAATATTTTCTAATATTAAACCAGTCCGTGGCCCAAAAAGGGTTGGGGCCCACTGGCCTAGCGGATAAAGAGTGCACCGTTATGTGGAAGCATGAAGTTCCTTAACTGATGTGTGTAGTGATTTACATTTAACTTTGTTTCTCTAGTTTTCATAACGAGAAGCGATGCTCTTCATTGCTTGAGCTGATCTTGGCACACAACCTCTGTTAATATCCTTGATTTAAATTTCTACACATAAGTTTGGTGGGTCAAAGGGTATGCATATTTAAATATTTTCATAGACTTTGTCAAAATGAGATTGATAACCTTTATTCTCTTCGATTAGGTTTTCACGAGTTGATTTTGAACTTTGCCAACACCGTGTGTTAACATTGACCACCGCCAGTATGAAAGATGAAAAATGGTTTCTCCTTTTGTTTACATTTGCATTTCTTGGATAATTAACAAGTTTTAGCTTTATCATAGTTATTTATAAATTACTTTTTTTTCATATCTTTTGCCCTTTTAATGGAGTTATTGTCTTTTCCTTACTGAATATTTTTTGGGTTATTTCAAATAATATAATCATCAATCATTTGTCTGTCACATTATATTTTTCCCCATTTGTAACTTGCTTTTTATTCACACTGATGATTTTCTAATAATATTTACTTAGTTTTTCAGTTTCTAGTACCTCAGTCATCAGATCATGCCAAGAAATCTCAAATAAGTTTTTTTTTTTAATTCCTTTGACTGCCTAATTTTTGGTGTGTTTCTTGAAAATTTGTTTTGAATTTACTTCTTTTTCTACGTGCATTTACGATCTATGGATTGCTACGAAGCTTTTGAAAAAATCACTCATGATACATAATTGTGAACATAACACAGAGAGATGTTAACTGTATAAAGTAGTTAGGTAACACTGTGGTTTAAATTACACGTGAGAAGCATTGGTTCATAGCTCCCTACCACCTAGGAAGCAGGTATCTATCAAGCTACCCATGTGAATTTCTATTCCTGACCATGACCTTCTCTTCCAACTGTTAATTAAGGTGTTAATGCCATCAGAGATCTGCATAGAAAGTCTATGGGTGACACCAAGCAGAAAGGGATACAGGAGCTCCCAGGACTCACCCCCAAAATCAGAATCCATTTGAACAACTGTCCACACAGGTGCAGGAAGTAGCTCAACAGAAGCGGAGCATTCCCAGCTGAGAATATAGCACCGGGGTGGAGAGCAGAAATAAGCAAAGACACGTTGCTCCCTGTGGGGCAAGAAAAGTGAAATGAGCACGGAGCTCCCCGCAGACCCCAGCACCTGTCCTGCTTCCATGAACACCAGGGCCAGCCCAGTCCCTCTGGTCCCAACTCCATACTTACTACCAGCACCAGCTCAGCCTCCCACGACCCCAAGCTGCCAGGCTACCTCAGAGCCAAGACAGTCCATATGACCTCAGTTGTATTCATGGACCTGAACTTTAGACTGACCCCTGAGACTCAGGCTTCTATACCTGCCCCTGGGGTCCCAGGCTCCTAAGCTTCTCTGGTACTTGGAAATTAAACTGCAAAGTATGTCTGTGTGTAATTGAAGATAAGGAGTTATCAGTTCTAAGAAGAATCTTATAACTATAATATTATTTATATATGTCGTATAGTAGCCATGAATAAAAAACCTATAATAGACACATACAAGATAAAAATACAGAAATCAAAGCACACCGCTACACAGAAAGAAAAAGTAAGATCAAATCACAAATGAAGAGAATAAGAGAGGAAGAAGGGAAAGAGAAATATGAGACAGAAAGTAATGAGCAAAATGGCAGGAGTAAATCTTTGATCATCAATAATTACTTCCAGTGTAAATGGATTACATTCTCAATGAGAAAGACATAGAGTTTCTAAACAAATTTTTTAAGAGTCCAGCAATATATGCTGGCTATAAGAGACTCACTTGAGCGTTAAGGGCATGTGAGGACTAAAGTGAGAGATGACAAAGTGTACTCAAAGGGCGGCAAAAGAGAGTGGAGGTGACTATGCATATATCAAAAAACAATAGATTTTTAAGTCAAAAACTGTCAAAAGAGAAAATAAGGTCACTATATAATAGTAAAGAAGTCAATTTATGATGCAGGTAAAACCACTGGAAATATTATATATGCAACCAACGTTGAAACAGCTAAATATAGAAAGCCAATATTGACAGAACTAAAGAGAAATATAGACAGCTAAACCATGATAGTTGATGATCTCAATACCTCACCTTCAACAATGGTGAGATCCTCCTGACAGAAAATCAATCAGGAAACCACCAACTAGAACAACATGGTGGGCCACATAACTCTCCATGACACATACCAAATACTCCATCCAACAGCCACGGAGTATCATTCCTTTCAAGGGCACACGAACATTATCCAGGACAGAGCATCTGTTTCCCCAGAACAAGTCTTAACAAATTTCAGAAGTTTGAAATTATACCAGGTATCTTTTTTTCTGACCAGAATGGCATGAAATGAGAAATCTGTCACAGGAGGAATATCAAACCATCTAGGATTATGTGGAAATTAAAAAGCACACTTCTGAACAACTGATGAATCAAGACATCAAAAGAAAAAATGTTTAAATCTTAAGACAAACAAAAATAGAAGTAGAATGTATTAAACCTAATGGAATGCAGCAAAAGCAGTTTCACAAGGTAAGTTTATAGCAATGATTGCCTATATTAAGAAAAAAAATTCTCAAATAAACTTAACAACTCAAAGAAACTAATATCACTCCATAGATAAAAGTTATCTCAAAATAGATTAAAGACTTAAGTGTAAGATCTAAAATCATAAAAATATTAGCCCTGGCCAGTTGGCTCAGTGGTAGAGTGTCAGCCCAGTGTGTGGAAGTCCCGGGTTTGATTTCCAGCCAGGGCACACAGGAGAAGCGCCCATCTGCTTCTTCCCCCTTCCCCCTCTCCTTCCTCTCTCTATCTCTCTTCTTCTCCTGCAGCCAAGGCTCCATTGGAGCAGAGTTGGCCTGGGCGCTGAGGACACTTCCATGGCCTCCACCTCAGGCACTAGAATGGCTCCGGCCACAACAGAGCAATGCCCCAGATGGACAGAGCATCACCCCCTGGTGGGCATGCCGGGTGGACCCCAGTCTGGGTGCATGCGGGAGTCTGTTTCTCTGCCTCCCTGCTTCTCACTTCAGAAAATTACAAAAAAGAATCATAAAAATATTAGGAAAGAGCCTGACCAGGCAGTGGCGCAGTGGATAGAGCGTCGGACTGGGATGCGGAAGGACCCAGGTTCGGGACCCCGAGGTCGTCAGCTTGAGCACGGGCTCGTCTGGTTTGAGCCAAAGCTCACCAGCTTGGACCCAAGGTCACTGGCTCGAGCAAGGGGTTACTCAGTCTGCTGAGGGCGCGCGGTCAAGGCACATATAAGAAAGCAATCGCAACAAAAAACTGATGATTGATGCTTCTCATCTCTCTCCATTCCTGTCTGTCTGTCCCTATCTATCCCTCTCTCTGTCTCTGTAAAAAAAAAATAAAATTAAAAATTAAAAAAATATTAGGAAAGAAACAGGGAAAAATCTTCTTGACCTTGTTTTTAGGCAGTGATTCTTTTTAAATATGACCTAGAAGGCTCAGGCAGCAACAGCAGAAATAGACAAATGTAACTGTATTAAATGACAACTTTATAACAACGAAGTAAACAATCAATAGAGTGAAGAGACAGCCTAAAATATGGGAGAAAATATTTGCAAACCATATAACTCTATACCAAAAAATCTGATTTAAAAATACACAAAGGGCCTGAACAGGCATTTCTCAACAGAAGACACAAATGGCGAACAGATATATGAAAAGATGTTCAACAGCACCAGTCATCAGGGAAATGCAATTCAAACCACAATGAGATATCACCTCAAGTTTGTGAGAATAGCTATTATCAAAAAGACAAGGTAAGAAATGTTGGTGATAATGTGGAGAAAAGGAAACATTTGTACATTCTTAGTGGGAATGTAAACAAAAAATATTATGAAGTTCTTTCAAAGTAATGAAAGTAGAGCTACTATATGATCCAGCAATTGCACTGCTGGGTCTATATGTAAAGGAAATGGAAATGAAATCACTGCTTCAAAGAGATATCAGTACAGCTATGCTTGTTGCAATAATATTCAGATAGCCAAGATATAGACACAACCTAAGTGTCCACTGATGAGTAACTGAATAAAGAAGTTGTGAGATGATAGATGATAGATAGATAGATAGATAGATAGATAGATAGATAGATAGATAGATAGATAATAGATAGATCTATATAGATTGATAGTTAAATATGTATATTGGGATATTACTCAACCATGAGAAAGAAGGAAATCCTACCACTTGTGATGACATAAATGAACATGGAGGACATTATTCTAAGTATTATTTTATAACTCTAGAAGTGACAGTTCTGCAAATCTGTACACCAGTGACTAATATTATAAATAAAAAAGTCCAAGAGAAATTTGTACTGCGTTGTTTGGCTAATATGCAAAATTTAATAAACACCCATTTTAAGTTCCTAAAACAATTCTTTATTTTTACAGAGACAGAGAGAGGGATAGATAGGAACAGACAGACAGGAATGGAGAGAGACGAGAAGCATCAATCATTAGTTTTTTGTTGTGACACTTTAGTTGGTCATTGATTGCTTTCTCATATGTGCCTTGACCGTGGACCTTTAGCAGACTGAGTAGCCCCTTGCTCGAGCCAGCGACCTTGGGCTCAAGCTGGTGAGCTTTTCGCTCAAACCAGATGAGCCCGCACTCAAGCCGGAGACCTAAGGGTCTCGAACCTGGGTCCTCCGCATCCCAGTTCGACGCTCTATCCACTGCGCCACCGCCTGGTGAGGCAAAACAATTCTTGAAGTACAAAAAATTTTCTCTTCCCCAGTAAAATATATGCAACACTTGTATCTGAGAAGGCACAAAAAAATGCTAGTTATTACTTTAAAATCTCAAAAATTACCTTGTTAAAGCATCCGAAACACCTCTTCTAATTAGCTCCCATCACAAAAACACATTGACACCCAGAGGATGTTACTAACAAAAACACAATTTAAATATCTTTGCTGCATGCATATTTAAAAATAAAAACTTCTTCAAAGCTATTGGTGAGACAACTGTGAACACGTTCGATCGTATGATATTTTCCTCAACTGTCTCCAAGGTTTTCTTCTCTGCTGAGCCCTCATGGGTACCCGGGGAATTGAACCCCAGTCCTACGCCTCCCCAGTCCTAGGTCCTCCGAGCCCTCCTCTCTCATTTTATCTTGATGGAAAAAAAAAAGTGAGAAGACTGTACCTTGAAAAGATAGAACAAACCAGTGAACAACAACAGCAGCAAAGAAACCAACGTACACTACGCTGCAGATGTGAATCCTGGGAGTCATGATAACAGCATCTGATCAGTCTGATCCTAGTGGTCATAGGGCCTCTCGCCCCTTTAAAAGCAGGCAAATGTCTAACCTGAACTCTTTGATTCTGGACCTCAGAGTGAGCTTGTGTTCGGCCAGAGCTCATGTGAACAAAGGAAGTTTCCGAGGGAAGAGCCAGGGAGGGAGGCGTGGACCCGGCTCCAGGGGACAGCAAGGCGTCCTTCTCCAGAGCCCGTTCTTGGGAGCCTGGGCGTCCGGGTCCGCGTTTCCAGGTCGCTCGAAGGAGCTGCTGTGGCCCCGTCTCAAGACAGAGAGCCTCCATGCTCTTACCCTCGTGGACGCCAGCGCTAGGAAAATATTTCCGGGTTTGAGGGCGCCTGGCTCTAGGCGGCGTTAGTTGGAAGAACGCTGCAGTGTTAAGGGACGTCTTTGGAATCTGAATCCGAACAATGCTCTGTCGTGTTAGCTTTACCTGGACGGTTGCTGCCCCAGCCCACCCGTTACTGACCTCTACTTCAAGACCCCTCCGGTCCTGTCATCTGACTCGCATGCTCCCCCCACTCATTCGTTCCTCCCTCCATTCAGTCTCTCAGGCGTTCACCAACCCTCCCAGCAACGGACTGACATCATGGGACATCACCAGCGTGGCCAATCCTTGAAGCAGTTGCTAGAAATTAAAACAAGAAAAAAATATACAATCCTTTTCTTTACGGACGTGACCACCGCCGAGGAAGACAGACAGACAGGTATCTGGAACGTGTTGATACATCGTCATTGGATGCAGGAACAGCGTTCATGGATACAATGAGGACAGTCGGGGCAAGATGAGCCTCTGTGAGTATTGCAGACCACTTCCCTGCGTCCCACTCAGACCCCCCAGGGGGGGGGAGTGCCCGGCAGGCTGTACGTTTATCATACATAGAATTGTCTCCGTCACTGGACAATGTCCTCCCTGAGAAGACAAACGGTCTGCTGCTCTTTTTATCGCCTCCACACTGAGCCCCGTTCCGAGAGCAGGTTGGGTCGATGGACGAGTGAAGCAGGGGACACCAGCTGGTCCCATCTGTCTGCGGTTCACCTCCCACGCCTCTCGGAAGCCTGGTTCTTCAATCCCTCTCCCCTCAGAACTGCCGTGCCTTTCACAGACGTCAAGTGCACGGTGTGATACAAGATCCTTCCTTCTGCCACCAGAACCGATTTACCCGGACACGGTCCGTAAGGTCCTCCCACCTGGGCGCTGGAATTACTCCCAGAGGGGACCTTGCCTCTGAATTGGCAGAGCTCACATGGTGACTTTGGGTCCCACATACGGCGGGAACAGGGGCAGCCAGGGAAGTCTGCCCCCAGGAGGTCACTGCTGATGAACCGACCAGCCTGCCCCTCTGAGCCTGTGGAGCAAAACTGTGAAGTCACCGGCAGCTATGCGACCCTGGGTTCGTCCCTTTCTCTGCTGTCAGAAACGATCGCAAACATACCGACCTGTGGAAACTCGGTGTTATTTACAGGGCCGTTGCTCCAGAGGTCAGGAGTCTGGGCTGGAGGGATGGTCCCAGCAGGGGTGTGCCGGCAGGCGAGGCTCAGGCCTTGGTGAATTTGTCGTCCTGCCTGTCCAGCTGCAGCAGCTGTGGGTGCCCGAGGCTGGCAGCCCGCTTACATCTTCAAAGCCACCAGGGCTGCCGGGCATGGGCACGATCTCATGCTGCATCACCACCACGGGGCTCTGCCTGCCTCCTTCACTTCGCAGGACCTATGGGGTGACCCCGGCCCATCCTCATAATCCAGGGTGGTTTCCTCATCTCAAAATTAGCTGATTGGCCAAGTTAATTCCATCTGCAGAGCTGCTGTCACAGAACATCGCATTTGTACAGGATTTAGCCCTGGGGAGGTGGACATTGAGGAGGGGCGGTATTTGGGGGGCCAGACCCCCACACTGTGCCTGGGTCAGAGGTCACCGCCCTGAAAGCCGGTCCTGTGTCCCTGGTATGTCAGTTCCTACTGCTGCCCCGCCTGGCTGTTGCAAAGCAGAGAACAAGTGAGTTCTCAGGCCCAAGAGAAAAGAGTTCTCTAATCACGGAGTCTTTGTATCAGACACGGAGTCTTTGTATCAGACACGGAGTCTTTGTATCAGACACGGAGTCTTTGTATCAGGAGCGCCTGCTACAGAAGGCGGGGCGAGTGTGCGGACGCCTGAATGCACTTTTCCAGCACGACGCGCCTTCCCTCCACTCCGGGGGAGCCACGGAAAAGTAGCCCACCCTGTCCCCTTGCTGCTACCTCGGTGGGCGTCACGGCTGGATTGCTTGACGGAGGGCAGTTCGATCTCTCTCAGTTCCCGAGAGGCTCCGCCTCCACGGTGTCCTCATGGGGCTTCCGGGCCATCGGCGTCATCGGCCTGTCCTCACCACCCCCCTGGCTCGTGTCCCCGTGTCCCCAGCGCCACTCTCAGGACAAATGTGTCAGCGCTGGGTCACGGATGGCTGCCTTCCACAGTGAGCGCGGTCTCTTCATACATCACCCAGGCTTCCAGAGAGGCTGGGCGCGCATCCCAGGGCGGGCCGAGGAACGCAATGCCACCCGCGGGGACGCGCGGTCAGAAGCCGTGGAAGGTGGCAGCGGAGAAGCCGGGCCGGCAGCTTGGCGTCCCTGCCTCGCTGAATTCAGCCGGGAAAATGGCATCTGTGCCCATGTGGTAAAACACCCACTCCATCAGGGAAGGGCTGAGATGGTTTCGTTTACAGCTGATGAGAAAGCCATTCTTCCCCTCAGAGCCGGCTGTGGGACGTGGAGCGAATCACTGAACCTGTTTAAGGTCAATCCGTCTGAAAAGTGGAGATGACTACCTTCTACAGATTTTGAGGACAGTTCTACAGCAAGTGCTTTGAAGTGGCAGACCAGCGATCGAACGTGACAGAAGCCACTGGGACCTAGTCGACACCCACGGCCAGTGGTGCTCAACAGGGTCCTCCCCCAAATACCGGGAAACGTGTCAGTGATTGTGTATTGTTGCAAAGAGGGGCCATGCACCGAGTTCTCGTGGACTGGGTCCCTGTCAGTGAGATGCATTGATTGGAATTCATAGAATAGTCCGGTATGACCCATAGCTGTCCAAAGTCCTCCCTACAAACCATCAATCGTCCCGCTCATATTCCTGTGGGTGGACGACTCTCTGAGCCAAGAACTTAGCACTTTTGAAATATAAATAACTTTTTTTTTTTTTTTACTGGACTTTCATATCCATGGAATTACCGGGAAATGCAATTATTTGGTGAGTTGAGTGAGTGAAGAGTAGATTTCGTTTTGTTCGGACGTTTTGCTCGGAAAGGTGTTTACAATTGCAGAAAAAGCAAAATACCAGTCGCCACACCACGCGTGGTGTTTGTCACCAACCCAGCATGTGTACCAGCCTGTAATTGTAACTGCACTATCCACAATAATATTTATATAAAAGAATATCCTTAATTGTGCCTATTTCAAAATGTCAAACCTACAGAGAAGGTATGAATTCTAACTAATTGAGTTGTCTTCTACTGAATATATACTTAAGTGGATTCAGGCATTCAAATATGTTACCATCTGGTATATTTATCCCCCAATCATTTACGTGTTAAAATGCATATAATTTTATTATAAATTGCTTTTCTTTCATATTTTTATTCATTTTAAAGTTTTTTGATTTTTTAGTTTACTTATGTGTGACCGTAGGTTATATTATTTTATGTATTTTTTCAAATTGCAGGTTGATTACATTATTATTTAGCATATCTTTTTAGGGAAAGAGCAGTTTATAACACAAAAAGCAATAAATTTGAATTTAGCAGACCTGAAATTAAATTTGATTTCTAAACCTTAGCAACTGTGTGATACCAGTGGGTACTGACCTTTTGACGTTCCATTCCTAAAAATTACCACGGTGACTGTAGCAATAAAAGAATGTAATAAAATGAAATGAAATAATGATAATGTACAGAAATGTTTGTTTTAAAATGTACTTCGTTTTATTAATATATTTATTTGTGGTTTGCATTTATTGTCTTATTTAAGAAAGTCCTTCTCACCACAAAGAGTTAAAATATTCTGATATATGGCTTTAAAAAATATTAAACTGTAATATTCACATTTAAATTCATGACTTATATGAAACCCAATTTTTTGGCCCCATATTAGTTACACTGCCTTTTTTTGAAACGTATTTAGAAGGAACTGTAGATTTCTAGAAGGGTTACTAATATAATACAGAAGATTTCTCCCAACATCCTCTAATGTTAATGTCTTACATCTCTATAGTATGTGAAGGACATAATGTCGCACAAGCCCAATAATTGAAATAATGCATTCAGATCTCACTAGTCATAAGGAATACATTTTAGTTTATTAGTTGAGATAAATATGTTTTATTATCATTTATCTTTTTTTTTTTTTTTGTATTTTTCCGAAGTTGGAAACGGGGAGGCATTCAGACAGACTCCCGCATGCGCCTGACCAGGATCCACCCGGCATGCCCACCAGGGGGCGATGCTCTGCCCATCTTGGGGCGTCGCTCTGCCGCAACCAGAGCCATTCTAGCACCTGAGGCAGAGGCCACAGAGCCGTCCCCAGCCCCCGGGCAAACTTTGCTCCAATGGAGCCCCAGCTGCGGGAGGGGAAGAGAGAGACAGAGAGGAAGGAGAGGGGGAGGGGTGGAGAAGCAGATGGGCGCTTCTTCTGTGTGCTCTGGCCGGGAATCAAACTTGGGACTCCTGCACACCAGGCTGACGCTCTACCACTGAGACAACCGGCCAGGGCTTATTATCATTTAAATAGCCAATGGTTTCCCCCTGCTATGTGTTCATTATTTTACCCACTGATATGAAAAAATAGCTTTGATCTATTTCAGGTTTCTATATATGCACGGCTCTGTTTATTGATACCTAAATTTGTACCACGATTAAATTTAATATAGCTTTACAACAAATATACATAATATATCTAATTTTATATATACAGTGGTACCTTGAGATATGAATTTAATTTGTTCTGTAACCGAGCTCATAAGTCAGTCAATGTGTATATCAAACTGCTGATACCGGACCCGTGAGCCAGTGCGCCAACTAGTGGCAGCTTCCTGAATCACGACTCATATCTCGGAATTTCACTCGGATCTCGAACAAAAATATGGACTGAGTCGCAGCTCGTATCTTAAAAAATTGTATGTTGGTCTGTTCGTATCTCAAGATACCACTGTATATATACACACATACACGTATACAACTTAAAATTGGACAATGTTAGTTCTCAAAAATGCAATGTTTTGACCCTATGTTTAACTAAAAACTATTGTTAATATTATATTCTTTGCACTATACAATCTTAAGTGGAGTTTTCATTTTATTTTATTTACTTAATTAATTTATTAATTTTTATTTTCTGAAGCGAGAATCAGGGAGGAGAGAGACAGACTCCCACATACGCCCGACCAGGATCTGTCTGGCATGCCCACCAGGGGGTGATGCTCTGCCCATCTGGGGCATTGCTCTGCTGCGGCCAGAGCCATTCTAGTGCCTGAGGTGGAGGCCATGGAGCCATCCTCAGCGCCCGGGCCAACTTTGCTCCAATGGAGCCTTGGCTGTGGGAGGGGAAGAGAGAGACAGAGAGGAAGGAGAGGGGGAGGGGTGGAGAAGTAGGTAGGTGCTTCTCCTGTGTGCCCTGGCCAGGAATCAAACCCGGGACTTCCACACGCCAAGCCGATGCTCTACCACTGAGCTAACCGGCCTGGGCCTAAGTGGAATTTATAACTGCAGCTTAACATAATAAAGTTTGAACACCGTAAGTAGAACGCTAGATGATGTATCTGACAGAGCAAGGATGGGGGTTCGGTGAACTCTGTGTCTGAGGGAGGTGGTGCGTGAGGGGGCCTGAGAAGCCGAGGACGGAGTGTCAGCACAGGCTGTGGCAGCCAGAGCCCGTCTGCCGTAGGTGACTCTCCACGTTTCTGCGGGGGCCGCTGCAGTCACACCGGGTCTCCAGAATTGTCCCTTTGAAGGACGGCTCCAGCAGCCATGCTGACTGAACGTGCAGAAGAGCATCCAAGGTCTGAACAGAAAACACCCCTTCCGGGTATCACGCTCGCTTCATGGCGTGTGTTTTGCTCATCGCAAATATTTTGTCCAAGCCAAGTGTTTCCGTTGGACAGCGAGCATCTTGCAGTCACTTCTCGTGGCCTAGCCTCACGGGCATACGTGGAACGTCACACCACTCAGGAGGAGGCAGTCTGCAGGAGTTACTATGCTGAGTGCATTTGTAGTGCCCTTGAATTCCTAGACACAGTTTAACTATTCAGTTCTTCGAGCCTTCTGCACCTGCAACTGTATCTGTTGGAACAGACAGTCAGGAGACACTAGGAGACACAGACTAGTTGTTAAGCAGCTTCAACGACTATCAAATGTCACTTCCATGTGTACAATGTTTTCAACGGTGTTACTCTCTAGACAGGGGTCCAGCACTTTCATTTTTAAAACCAAATTCGATAGAGAATATAAGCAGAGCAATCCCTCCATGAACTAGCACAGGCAGCTGAGCAGTGGGGATTTGAATATTCGGTTATAACAGAAAGAAAGGTCCTGGCAAATCACCGGCAGATTAGAAGCAACTTGGATACGTGCCCCATAAACATAAAGCAACAAGACATATCAAAGCCCGGGTATTATCGGATCTGTCAGAAACTGTAAATCAAGGAGTCAGTGTGAGAGCCTCTATATTTATTGCAATACTGCTGCTGTTGCTAAACAGTTTTGAGATTTTCCTTCAGAAAGCATTCCGGCAGACACAAAAGAAATCATTGCTTTTTGCATGTGACCGCGCCATGCGCTTTGAACACTAAATTGCCTGCAACTCTTTTTTTTTTATTCCATTGTCAAGACTGACATTTGAATAAGTTACAAATGTTTTTGAAAAATCACAGGTACCGTGTATTATGGGTTTCAAGTGGGACTCCCCAAAATGGATGTTCCAGTCCTAACTCCTGGCACCATGGGAAAGTGACAAATAGGACTTGGCAATGAGGCCGCTGCAGATGTAATCAACGTTTAAGATGAGGTCATCAGGTTGGGTGCTAATCTAATAGGTCTGGTGTCGGCCTAAGAAAAAGGAAAGAGTCCCCCCGGGGAAAAGACTGTCATGGGACAGCAGAAGCCAAGTTTAGGACGATGTATCTACAAGTCAGGAGTGGTCCGGGGCTGCTGGAACTTGGAAGAGGCAAGAGAGAGCTCTCCTTGCTGGGCAGACGGCTTGTCGGCACATTGAGCGTTGATCTCTAGGGCCAAGAACGGTGAAAGAAGAAGCCACCCAGTCTGTGGCACTTGACGAAGGCGGCTCCGTGAAACTGAGTCACCGTCCAGAAAGCCACGGTCGAATAGAGTGCAGGAGTTTCTGCAAAAGTTGGAGAATGAACTGGATTAAATGAATAAGATGGAAAATAATTAAAGGTGTAGAAATGAAGATGCGTGCTCATTCATGAGGTTAGACGGGGGAGTACTGAATGCACCCCCCCACCCCCAACGTGTACAGTGAGATGCCACAGCCCAGTGTGGTGGTCGGGAGGCAGTGAGGTGGTGAGGGTGGAGCCCCCATGCAGGGGGTAAGTGCCCCTGGGAGGGAGACCCCTGAGAGCCCTGCTGACCCTCCACCCTGGTGAGGACTCACTGCGAAGTTGGCAGCCTGGAGGAGGGTCTTCCCCAGAGTGTGACCGGGCTGGCACCCCGACCTGGGATTTCCAGACTCCCGAGAGGCGGGAGATAAACGTCTTGTTTTCAATAAGCCGTCTAGGCTGTGGTCTCTCAAATGGTCTCAACCCCGGCACAAAGAAGTCAGCCAGGTGGACCCTAATCCGAGGCCCCGGAGCGATCGCTAGATGCTGTCCATCAAAAGTGAGAGCTTCTCACAGGCACGCGGAGTCAAGTGAGAATAAAGGCCTGCAGGAAATGTTACCTATAGAACAAAGGAAGGCCATTGCTCAAGATCCATTAAAACTACCGATTCATTTTTCTTAAATCACAAATCAATCAAGTAAAAACAGGAAGGTAACAACAAAAGAAATAAAATATTTTGCTAATAACCGAAAAGTTTCTAAGCCTCACCAGCACCCCGAAAATAGGCAAAGCGGAGCGGAGGAAGCATGTTCCTCGTGACCTTGGTGAGAGGAGAGTCTTAGACCGGCGGCGGCGGGCGTGAGGGCATGTGTTCCTGTGCGTGGATGGTTGACCGTCGTTACAGGCAGTCGTTCCTCAAAAGAAAGAAAAAAAGGAAAAACGCCTGTCAGTGTGGATTCTACACGCCGAGGAGGCTTCGTGATGGTGGAGAGGCTTTCTCAGATGTGTCCCAGAAAAATAACACAGACAGGAACTGAATCATAGTCGAGTGTGAGCACTGATTGTATCTGGGGCAGTTTGTTTGAATTATCTAAACACAAGCTGAAAGTATCCAATTCAGGCTGAAGTTCATTCTCTTTTGGCCTGACAGGTGCTGTGGTTGCCATGGAGACTGAGTTTGTTTGTTTGTTTGTTTGTTTGTTTTAAAGAAGGCCTTTCAGAGCCCACCTGTGTCAGGAAGCGTGCGTACGTCTGTCTGAAACGCCGAAGCTCTTACAAGGCCGGGCACTTCGCTTTCTGCGACATTAATCCCCATGTTTCACCTCAAGAATAGAGATTAATAATTTATCTCATCACTGTCTCACTTCAGGTCAGAACGTCTCCAGATTGATGCACGCTACACTTTTCGGTCCATGCCTGGGAAAGCAAAAGCAGACGTCAGTCCACGTGCTATTGAAAGGCTCGTTTGTTTTTCCCTTGGAATTGAAGGGAAGGGGAGGGGAGGCAGGAGGCTGCAGATCTTGAGAACGGGGAAGGCTGGAGTGGAACCGGGGTGAGGGGACGTATTCTGTGGAAAACTACAATGCACCCAGAGCTCGGGTGGAAAAAGCAGGAAGCCTCTGGGGGCGGGGGGCGGGGGGGGGGGGACGCACGGACGTTTCCACCAGCTGCCGAGGACCATGACGGCTTTTCCCCGTGGCTGGGCCAGTCGGCCCCTCGCCCGCACAAGGCTTCATTAAGGTTGAAACAAATGTCACAGGAAATGCAAGGCCCATGTCAGTGTGGCCCTGACACGCCTCGGCGGCCTGTCATGGTGACATAAACCCCAATGTGTCTAATGATAGGGACTCTAGGAAGAATCTATATAGAAATGGAATTGAAAGTCTCACTAATGCTCCTGGCGGCACGTTGACCGACCTTCTCCGGCATTAATGTGATACAGAGGATGCCTGAGTAACCGGGCCCGGAGAAATGTAATTGACCAAGTCAGGGACTTTTAAGAGAGTGTATAAAAACGTGTGCGCAGTCAGGGACTGTCTCTCTAGCAACGGCAGTTGTGTGTGTGTGTGTGTGTTCAGTGAAAGCTTGGGGGAGTCCTGGGTGCAGACTTCATAGAATAGCAGGAGTCGTAACTATAAAACGAACATAAACTGCTCTTCGTGTGTGTGCGTTCTAAAGAGAGTTTTTCTCATATGGAAGTTGTCAGATTTATCCTGAGGGCTGGAAGAGGTGCAGGCTCCCTGGAAATACTCCCAGTTCTGCATTGTGGTTAAACTGCTCAGTTCTCCGTGGTGCACGCGTGTGTGTGTGTGTGTGTGTGTGTGCGCGCGCACGCGTGCACGCCCACAAGCGTGGGCATGGGGGGGGGGGGAGGGACAGAGAGATGAAGAACGGAAACCCAGGATACGGTCACTACAGTTTCCAGATTGCTCATCCGTGGTGTCCCCACATCTCCACAGGGGACCCCGGTGGAGCGCGTCTGGTTGGCAGAGCTTCTCTTCATCACTGAGGGGCGTTTCCAGCCTGTCCTCGCGGAGATTATAATTTAAAGTCCAAACAGAGAGTGAGCTAAGTTGTCCCATTTCTGATAAGTAAGTAAGTAAGTAAATAAATAAAGGCAGCCGACATGCTTTAGGACTCACCTAGAGCCCACAAGGCACTCCTAAAAATAATTTTAACAACATGGACATTATGAAAATACAGCCAATGAGAAGAATAAAATTTGTTGTCTGTTACAACAAATTAAAAACCACGGAGTTACAGAAACACAGTGTCTGGCTCCATCGCGAGAGACGGCATCCTTCACAGACCAGGAGGGAAGGGTTTGCGGCGTCGAGCTGAGTCAGGGTAGGGTCACACGTTGGTGTTCTCAGATAGAGTGGGGGGCATTGGTGTTCTCAGATAGAGTGGGGGGGGGGGGCAAAGGGGTGTTGTGACCTGACTCTGTGTGGGGCGCCTTTTACAACAACATCCACAATGGAACATGTCCCCCCACTTATCTGAAGGAACAAATACTCCCAAAATCAGTCCTAGAAATTAAGAAGAAACTTCCCAATATATTGTTCCTATCTTCCTATCATCTACTCCACTGGGATCCATCTGTGTCATCTCTAGTCATTGTAGGCACTTAAATCGGATTGATCAAAGCCAAAAAAAAAAACAAAAAAAACCCAAAAACAAAAAACACAAAACCACTTAAGTGACATAATCAAATTGATTCCCTTTTCTAGTACGTCCAATGATTTCCCTTGATAGTCATCTCATAACCTCTGGCCCCTGTGAAAATATAAGCACATGATGGGGGGTAATGAAGCCCACAGTAACATGATTGCACCCTTCTGATGCTTAATGAGGCTTATGCTGTATTCCTCCAGGTTTTGCAGAGGCTAAAGCTAGCCGATTCATTTAATCAGGACACTGATACGTAACTCTGCTATTTTCCCCGGGTAACTGCCAGCCACAGACTTCCCTTGATGAACGTCAGTGCCTCTAAACAATGACTGAACAGGTACAAGGACCCAGTGAAATGACGCCCTGCGTGTTCCTTGTAAGCTGGTCCACAGTCACTCTCAGGGCACGTCAGTAACGGAGAGCAGCTGTTTGCGGTCCTCGGGTCTTTCATCTTTCCAGACCGCACCCTCCAACTCTCCGGGGTTGCCCTCCTCGAAAAGCCTGCTCTTCATTTAGGGCTTGCGATCAGTTTTTATTCATTTCATTATGGAGTGACTCAAAACAAGGGGTGTGCTTTTCTAGTTTTTATTTTATCCCCTGAGACTGAGATGATCCCGATGAGGATCGAGTGTGAACTTGTTGCTTGCAACATAGTTTGGTAACATCTTCTATGATGGCTCCGCCCCACAGATAACCGGGAGCCTGAGGGTGGGTGGGTGGGTGCTCATTTGCAACATTTTATCAATTTGAATACAAAGTGTGGTTTTATTTTATTTTTTTTTCCAATTCTTACCAAATCTACCTCGGTGAGTGCCAGTACATCTAATGCCACTGATTTTGAGAAGAATCAAGAAGGAAGGAAATCATACAAAGTAGAATTTAGCCTTGTATAAAATAGAACATTGTATTAGGAAACGTTAATAAACTTAGTGCTTCAAACGCGTTGTGTTTTTCCTTGCGGTTTATGAGATGACAAAATAACTCAAAAACAGACAAAAACTGCTTTCACGCTGGCTTCATTCTGCCAGGGGTGAGGGACTCTCTTAGAATTCATGTTGTGAACAAATTAAAGCGACCGCTTTTCCAAAAATTCAAATATTTGAAATTAAAGACATATTTTACGTTTAACTAAACAATGTTTGTGCTCCTCGTGCGGCCGGGACTAGGACACGAGGGAACAGACTCAGAGAGAGGCGAGTCTGCTGCAGAGCCGATGGAAAGAAACACAGAAACAGAAAGCCGTGTGCGGTCCTGGTCTGTACGATGCCGAGAACAGGAATGCGAGGCTCTTATGGGTATTAACCAACTCAGCCCCTGCCAACCAGGAAGCGGACGTTGACTTGGGCACTGTTTTTAGTCACTATCATGCTTGGAAGAAAGCGCCTCGGAGAGGGGGCGTAGCCTGTCCAAGGTCACTTGCCTGGTCAGCCCTCCAGCCAGGACCTGGACCCCTCCAGCTGGGTTTCACCGCCCAACGTCACATCCTTGTACGGGAAGGGCGTAGTGGGGTGGACAGAACACTGACAAGTGATTAAAATACCAGTCAGACCGGGAAGACAAGTGATTCATTTGAAGCCCATAAGTAGCTCACTCTCCATGACCATTCTTCCCCTTCCCTGAGTTCTCTCTCTCTCCCCCTGTTTTATTTTTATTAAACATTGCATTGTTTGGAGATAACTTCAGAATCACAGGCAGTGTCCAGAACTAATAGAGAGAGACTGTGCCCATACTGCAGACAGTTCTCTCGCAGGGTGGCACCCTGCCAGCTGATAGGACAATATCTCAGCCAGGATATGGACAGCAGTGCAGTTAGGAGAGACGGCCAAGGCCAGCTGGTGACTCTGGGCCGTCCCTGTCATGGTTCATTGTCTGGAAAGAGCTGACTTTCGTTGGGTTTGTGTGTGTGTGTTTGTGTACCTGTTGTTGCTGGGTTGCTGGCTCCATGTTTCAGGGATGTAAGGGAAAAAGAAAAATAAGAACTCTCCCCCCTATCATTTCTTGGGTCCTGGATCCCTGGCCCATTTTCCTTCTTTCCTTACAGACAAGGCCCATAGTATTTACTTGGAATTAGCAAAGAAATATGGAAAAGCGTGTCTACTATATAGCTTCCAACACATTTCTCTGATGATTAGTGATGTAAGCATCTTTTCGTAAGTCTGTAATATCCTCTTTGGAGAAGTGTCTATTCAAGTCCTTTGCTTATTTTCAAAACTGGATTGTTTGTTTCTTTGGTGTTGAATTATATACCGGTAAGTTCTTCATAAATTTTGGATATGAGCCCGTATCAGAAGCTTATTTAATTACTCATTTATTTATGTGAAGTTTATTGTCTTGGAGTCTACATTGTGTCAGACAAATAATATCATGAAGAAAAAGCCACATAGAGTTGAAAAGCTATCTGAGGTGTGGTCCCTGTTTGCCATAGACAAACGGGATGATTATCTAATTTGTGCCTTTTTTTTTCCCTCCCTTTTATTTTATTCCGGAGAACAGACCAAGTCTTGAAAACTTTTCTTCTTTTACTCTTATGAAAAACCAGGATGTAAACAAACAAAAACGAATGTGCTAAGATTAATTACAGAAGTAAGACCTTGGCCGGATTTAACATGGAGACATGTTTTCTTACTTTAGAACTGAACTTTATAGCAAAAAAATCTGAATAAGTTCAATGTAACATTTAAAATCTCCAGCATATTTGTCATTTCTCTGGCAGCTAATTAAAGTTATACCTGTTTGCAAGCATTCACAGAGGTCACTGTTAACTTTCCCATCCCAGAGATTCATACGTCAGTGACTTCACCTCAGCAAATGTGTCTCACTCCTGTGCTGGTCTCACCTGTTCACTTGGTGTGTAATGAAGTCGCCATTGTCACCAGCAAGCAGGGGCAGGTGGGCCACTGACCTCCCAGGAAGAATTCACTTTCGAATAGTATGCCTCGCTCTGCTCACTCAGCCAACACCAGGGTCCGTTGAACATCTCAGACTTAACCTCCGAGTCTTCAGCAGCTCGGCAGCTCCTCCATGGTCTCTATCTCCCTCCGTTGGACAGTAGAGAAGATGAGACCACGCTGGTGCAGACAGACAGACAGACAGAAATGAATGTTTATCAGTCATGCCCTCTTACAGTATCATTTATTGTCTCTTTTGGGAGTCAGACTAGACCAGAAGTGAGACGCTGAACACATGATTCTTCATCAGAACCTTTTCCTTAGTGGACCTGGGGAAGAGAGAGTGAAAGGAGAGGAAAATGAACGATGTGCATTTATTCTGTGCCGTGATTTGCTCCCTACAGCTCCTTGCACCAAAGGCATCTCCACAGACACTACAAACAGTAGGAGCATACTGTGTGTGCGGATTGTAAAGCGAGGCTCTGAGGACTTCTGCTCCTTCTCGTAAATAACATCATCAAAAAGACCCTCCCTCCACCAAGTTTCTTATTCTGAGATTTCCCTAGAAAGAGGAAATTGAGGATGTAACACGCAGAATTCTTATACTGTGACTCTGATTTAATAAAGCAATTGGAGAATTTATCACATTGTCTACTGCCAGCAGACAGATTAACATTTAATATTACCTCGAGATTTTGCATTAAGTGCTGAAATCTGCAGGAGTCTTTCTCCACTCAGCCCCCAAAGCAAGTGTGTTTATACTTGAAAGTTGGTGCTCCCCTGCTCATATCCAGCAGCAGGACTTTCAAGGGAAAACAGCCACAAATTTACCATTACATGTTGACTTTAGAAAAGATACGTACTGACAAATGCGGTTACACTGAAATAATTATCTCCTTTGTTCCCTTGGCTCTATCCTACTAAACGACCAGACTTTTAAAGCAAGACTTTTACATCATTTCTATGTTTAAATAGCATGATGTGTATTACTTATTATTTATACCAATTAAAGTAAAATAGAATGAATGCCCATTGAGAGTAGTAGGTTGACTAAATATATGGTAGTAAAGTGACAGGCGGAAAATCACACATTGGTTCAAAACCTCATGCATTCATGTATATATTTGGAGATGATTAAATTGCCCAGAAATATTCAAAATAAGACTTTAAATCATTCAGCATTTTCTGTAGAGAATGAACATTATTTCTTTATGCATATATGAAAGGGCATGCCCACACAATGGTATCCGAGTGTTTAAAGAAATGCTGCATTGTTTTAATGCTCAGGACAGTGGGAAGTCAGCAGATTGTTCTCATGCAAGAATAAGGGAGGTCAGGTGTTGTTTCAGCAGTGACCCTGACACCACGGCCGGGGATTTGTTGCAGCAAACACGGCAGAAGAAGGAGGACTAATGAGGAAGGGATGTGGAAGACCAGCTTTGGGCAAGGAGATAGGGAGTGAAGGAGGGTGCTGGGGGAAGGGAGAAGTGCAAAAATAAAGGGGTGGAGAGAGAGAGAGAGAGAGAGAGAGAGAGAGAGAGAGAGAGAGAGAGAGAGATGCTGTCCTTACCACTGCAGAGGGCAACATGCCGGGTGCATGTATTCCGTGGACCAGCACGTGTGAGATACCTTGAGAGGCACAACTCTAGAGGCTCATTTGTAGTAATGCAGAAGTAGCTCCCAGCCTCCAGCTCTTGGAAAGAAGGCGACTGAGGTCCCCTTGAAACAAGCACTTTGTCCTGCTGCTCTGTCCCTCTACCTCTGGTGCACTGCCTCGTCCACCGCTGTAAGCTGTCAGTGTTGAATAATAGTTGGTTGGACGAACGCAGGCAGAGGGCTCTCTGCTCCTGGGCCAGACGGGCTGTTATCTTTGACTTTTCCACAGAGACAACTTTCTAAGTCTCTTTTATACAGATTCATATGCATGTCGTCTCTGTGTTTGAGTAAATAAGTTTCAATATTATATTAGGATACATTGGGATTGGCTAGAGATGTTGCACATATATACAACGGGATACTACTCAAGCATAAGAAAAATGAAATACAGTGGTACCTTGAGATATGAATTTAATTCATTCTGTAACCGAGCTCGTAAGTCAGTCAACTCGTATACCAAACTGCTGATACTGGACCCTTGCATCAACGCGTCAACTAGTGGCAGCTTCCCGAATCACGACTCATATCTTGGAATTTTGCTCGGATCTCAAACAAAAATATGAACCAAGTCACAGCTCGTATCTTAAAAAAAAATCATATGTTGGTCTGTTTGTGTCTCAAGGTACCACTGTACTGTTATCTGAGTCACCATAGATGGACCTTGAGACACCGTGCTAAGTGAAGCAAGTCAGTCAGCAAGAGAAAGAACCACATGAATTCGTGTGAGTGACACAGATAAAGAGTCTAGTGGTTACCAGAGGAAAGGGAGTCGGGGGTAATAGAGGGTACAAGAGACCAAAAAAAGAAATAGTGACAGAAGATGATTTGACTTTGGGTGGTGAGCACACAATGCAATATACGGATCGTGTATCACCCTGAGACACACTATTAAAAATACTTTGGTTGCTACGGCACTAGCTAAAAATAAGGAAGGTATCAGACACCGGAACCAAGAAGTTGGAAGTGTGAGCCCAGGCCGGGCGAGTGGACTTCACCTTCGATTGATGGCGCAGCACCAAGGTCCCGGAGACCAAGGAAGAGAAGGGGGACCTGGTGGGGAAAGTAGGCTTCAGTGAAACCAGAACGGGGCCTAAGCTACATGAGATCCAGGGACCTTGGGGGCTGTACCTGAATGCACGGCCATACTTCTACCCTAAGGAATGCCTGGTGTCGTGTTGCTCTCATGAACTTGAAGCCCCAGATAGGAACGAAGTCACAGCTATTCTTTAGTGTAAGTTTACACTGGAAACTTATATAATCTTATTAAGCAACGTCACCCCACTAAATCTAATACAAAAGATTTTACAAGTGGGAAAACACTATTATTCATTGGCGGTACGACTTTGCCTTTTAAAAATAAAATCTTGTTTCTTAAAAACTGAAATAAAAAACCTTCATGGAACCAAACTCTAAGACACCTCCTAGCTGACAGGATTCAAAATTTGGACATATATACCGTGGGAATAGGGGAAAGCAGTGCGCCTCCCCAAAGAGCCTATTAGTTGCCGACAGTCCAATCTGGGTCAGAACCCTTCGCTAAGTCTCCGCTGGTTCCTCCCTGCGTGCTCTTCAGGAAAAACAGCCGCCTCCCACGTGAGGAGACGATAATCAATATCGGTCTCTTTCCCTGGCCAGCGCTGGATCCATGAAAGTTCGCCATGGTCAAGTTTGACAGAACATTTCACCTTGTCTGACTCAAAGGTTATTGAATTTGATTTGCACCCTGAGACACACTATTAAAAATACTTTGGTTGCTACGGCACTAGCTAAAAATAAGGAAGGTATCAGACACCGGAACCAAGAAGTTGGAAGTGTGAGCCCAGGCCGGGCGAGTGGACTTCACCTTCGATTGATGGCGCAGCACCAAGGTCCCGGAGACCAAGGAAGAGAAGGGGGACCTGGTGGGGAAAGTAGGCTTCAGTGAAACCAGAACGGGGCCTAAGCTACATGAGATCCAGGGACCTTGGGGGCTGTACCTGAATGCACGGCCATACTTCTACCCTAAGGAATGCCTGGTGTCGTGTTGCTCTCATGAACTTGAAGCCCCAGATAGGAACGAAGTCACAGCTATTCTTTAGTGTAATGATGGTCGCATTTTCATAGTGACACATCGTCATGGTAGAACGTTTGAAAGTGTAGAAAAGTAAAAGAAGACCGAGGCAAAGGTGTCATAGTTGTCACAATCTGAGAACCATTGTTTACATTTTGAAGTATGTGTTGAGCTACTTGTGTGTGTCTATATATCAAAAGTTATATGTGTTGGTGCACAACACAAACATACATGCGTGTCCCCAACTCTCTCACAGCACCCTACTGCTCAGGGATGACACCGGGGTGCAGACGAGAAGGGTGTCTCGGGGGACTGGACATGACTGGGCCTTGCTCTGTGCCCACACGACCCTGACAATGAAGCATTTAGGACTCTGTTGTTGTGACATTCCAAAGCCGTTGTTCACATGGAAATTGTGTATAATACGAATAGTGGGTGAGGGATGGTCATTCTTCTATAGCAGGGGTACTTCGACTATATTCCAGGAAGCCTTAGAATTCCGTAGACCCAAATACGTCCTACAGGGACGAGAAAGGGGATGTTAAGAGGATAGTGGTGTCCCTCTCAGTGCCATCCAGAAGTTCCCCCCGGAATCCTGTTGATTATAAAGTCACTTCCTAAGCAAAGTTCAGCACGTGTGTCTGACATTTTCATGGTGTGTATACTCATTTAAGTAAGACTTGTTGAACACCCTGCTCCAAACTTCAAACCAACGTCTGCCTTAATTTTAAGTATCAGGATGTGGGGGTGTCAGAGCACCAGACCGGAGTTGGGGGGCACAGGTCTCGGGGTTTTTGTCACCCAGTAGTTATATGCAGCCTTTTGGGGAAGAGAGGTTCTTCTGTGCCCTGTTGTGTTGAATACTAGATAAACTGAGATGTGGGTTTGAATACAAAGTGTCTACAGGGCCAAACCCCCAATAACAAATCTCTGAGACCTGGGAAGTCCTCTGGCAAGAAGACCTTCTCCATAAGGCGTTTTATTATTCCTGGACCTCTCAGGGGAACATATAGATCTCAGGGCCTCGTTGAAGCGAGATGTCTGGTCCCAAGGAGCAAAAAAGCAAGAAGAGGCCCTAAATCACCATCTCAGGAAATCCGACCGCCTGTGGAGCCCTGCTCCCGCCTCTCACCTGTCTGGGTGGCCTCGGGAAGCGGTTGCAGCGCTCAGTCTGACGCGGGGAGTGTGGGGAGGCTGGGGGGGGGGGACTGGATTTCCACTTCTCTAACCACTTCCCGGGGGGCAGGGGTTGCTGAGAAGCTACCTGGAGGCTGTGGAGGGCGGGAAGCTGTCTCAGGACCGAGGCCGTTCTGATCCGTGAGACCGTTCATTAAATCTAAAGGCAGATGGCTCTTTTCAATCATCCATTTAATGACAAGCCAATAGCAACACTGCAGCGCCTCCTCCTTCCTGCTCTGAGAGCCCCTGGTTCCTGGCCACCCCCACTGGCATCTTGGAATACAAAGGCAGATATAGAAAACATCCCAGGGTTTTAATGTCCAATTCTTTTTCATTTTCTTTATTTTATTGATTTTAATTTATTGTGTTTACATAGATTCTAGTGTCCCCCCGAATGCATCCTCCCCTCCCCCACGATCCCCTCAGCATCCCCTTTGCTCCCTCCTCCTTGCAACACCCTCACCCCTTCCCTCCAGGATTATCCCATCCTCTCATCCCCTTTCTCTCTCTCTGCTTTCCCTCTGGTCCCTTTGATCCCACCTCTGTCTCTATTCCGTTCCTCAGTTCACATTGTTCACTGGATTCCTCAAATGGGTGAGGTCATATGATATTTTTCTTTCTCTGTTTGGCTTATTTCACTTAACATAATAGTTTCCAGGTCCCTCTATGTTGTCACAAAAGGTAAGATTTCCTTCCTTTACATGGCCCCATAGTATTCCACAGTATATATGTACCACAGCTTTTTAATCCATTCGTCCACTGATGGACACTTGGGCTGTTTCCAGATCTTCGCTATTGTGAACAATGCTGCCATCAACATGGAAGTGCATTTTTTCTTTTGAATTATTGATGTGGTGTTCTTGAGGTATATTCCTAAAAGTGGGATAGCTGGGTCAAAGGCTGTTCCATTTTATATTTTTGAGGAATCTCCATACTGTTTTCCACAGTGGCTGCACCAGTCTGCATTCCCACCAGCAGTGCAGGAGGGTTCCCCTTTCTCCACATCCTCAGCAACACTTATTCTGTGTTGTTTTATTAATGAACTCAAAATGGATAAAAGACTTAAATCTAAGTCGTGAAACCATAAGCATCTTAGAAGAAAACATAGGCATGAAGCTCTCCAACATCTCTCGCAGCAATATATTTGCTGATTTATCTCCACGGGCAAGTGAAATAAAAGGCAGGATGAACAAATGGGACTATATCAAACTAAAAAGCTTTTGCACAGCTAAAGACAATAAGAACAGAATAAAAAGACAAACGACACAATGGGAGAATATATTTGATAATATGTCTGATAAAGGGTTAATAACCAAAATTTATAAAGAATTTATAAAACTCAACACCAGAAAGATAAACAATCCAATCAAAAAATGGGCAAAAGAAATGAATAGACACTTCTTCAAAGAGGACATACAGATGGCCAACAGGCATATGAACAAATGCTCAACCTCACTAATCATTAGAGAAATGCAAATTAAAACCACAATGAGATACCACCTCACACCAGTCAGAATGGCGCTCATCAACAAAACAACACAGAATAAGTGCTGGTTTTAATGTACAGTTTGCATTAAGTTCAACTTCACGTGGAAAGGCCATCCCGTGGTGAGAGAGTCATTCCTTCAGGAAAGGCTGAGGAAATGATCTGCTGGAAATGTCAGACCTCAGCCCGTTGGTGGGTGGGTTCTATACGCACTCATTTAGGGAAGCCACCCCGTTGTTGGGGGCACTCCTGAAAGTAAGGGAGAGATCTCCCCAGTCTGAACGTAGACGTGGAAACGTTTCGTGTATAATAAATTACAGTTGCGAAATGACACCCATAAAATGGATGGAGGACCAAGTTGTTTTTCTGTAAAGGTGTTATGCTTGAGTTGATGTGAATGGTCAGTCCTTCGGGAGGAAGTTTATAATCAAAGACCAAAAAGGGTAGAGCTGTGGCTTTTTTTTTTTTTTTTTTTTGTCCAGAGAAATAAAGAGGTTAAATGCTCCACACAGAGCACATCGATGACACAGCTCAGGGGAATTTACAAGAAATAAAAGCAAGATGGAATTGCTGGATTGGAGAGATCAGTAAGTCTGACTGTATTCCTCGCCCTTCTTGCTCAGAGAACCGCTGCCCCCTTTAATCTTCCTCACCAAGTCTGACCAGGAGAACCGGAATCCCTAGAAGGCAAAGGCTCTGTATCCGCTGTGACCAGGAGCGCTGGAGTCAGGGGAGTCAGGGGTGGTCCTGATGTCACACGCCTGGACCTCATTGCCTTCCACTGCTTTAAAGATGGGCTTGGGAGGCCCTGGCCGGTTGGCTCAGCGGTAGAGCGTCGGCCTGGCGTGCGGGGGACCCAGGTTCGATTCCAGGCCAGGGCACACAGGAGAAGCGCCCATTTGCTTCTCCACCCCCTTCCTCCTTCCTCTCTGTCTCTCTCTTCCCCTCCCGCAGCCAAGGCTCCATTGGAGCAAAGATGGCCCGGGCGCTGGGGATGGCTCCTTGGCCTCTGCCCCAGCGCTAGAGTGGCTCTGGTCACGGCAGAGCGACGCCCCAGAGGGGCAGAGCATCGCCCCCTGGTGGGCAGAGCGTTGCCCCTGGTGGGCGTGCCAGGTGGATCCCGGTCGGGCACATGCGGGAGTCTGTCTGACTGTCTCTCCCCGTTTCCAGCTTCAGAAAAATACAAAAAAAAAAAAAAAAAAAAAAAAAAGATGGGCTTGGGTAAACGCATCAGGCAAGCTGCACACGTAACGGACTAGAACTCACATGGATACATTCTGCAACGTCCACCTGCTGCTTTGGTCCCGACTGTGATGCGGAGGGGGGCGGGGCGGGGGGAGCAGCCCTGGGTCCTGAGCCTCCCGTGAAACAAAACCGCGGAGGTGGGTGGGCTTAGACAGGAGGGGCCTCATAAGGGTAATGACTTAAACCTGTTCCCGAGATCCTAGTACAGATGAAAAAAGTTCTGTCCGACCTCCAGACATTTTCGAACAATATTTAATAGAAACAAATTTACAGTACAAGGGAAAACACGTTTTAGTTAGCTTAATACTTGGCTTTAACCCTATCTACTCTTCATCGGATCAGTTTTTACAGAGAGAAACGTACGATGGTCGTGTTTCTTTTTTAAACGGTTTTTGTTCCCCCTGCAAACTGGGCGTTATACCAAGTGGACAGATTATTCACTAAAAAATTTAAAAGCAAAATCTTTTAAGAAAATAAATTGAACGGATCCCAGTCACATAAGGACATTTCTCTTCTCTCTCCAAGCCCAGCCTGTACAGCTGGTATTACCCAATTATCGCTCCCTGATTTCTGCCCCAACTCCCCTAAAAGAATTCTAGTTTAAATAAAGACAGCTTCATTCTATATGTTTCTATGGACTTCTTTCATATATTAAAAGATGTTAGGCTAATATTATGCATAATACCTTATATGGAAGTGTCTAGTAATGACCTTTACATGCCAAACAAATGTAACAAGGAATAACACAAGTATGAAACACTGGCCCTACCTGCTCCTTAAACCCATGTAACCTGGTATAAGTTGACTTTTCATCTCCCAGTCCAGGAAATGAAATTAGACTATGACGAGCTAGGATACCATGGGGATAGCTTTTGTTCATTAACCTAACCATGCATCTGGCCACATTGATGCCGACATTACTTGCCTGGACTGTATCACAGTCACCGCTTTGTGTTGTCTCGGAGTCTTCCACCCTTCGAGGTGCCGTGACTCCCATTCAACTCTGAGGGGCTCGTTCCTGCTCTGTCACCGCTAACGTGGATGCCTATCACCTCCTGGAGTGTGGCCCCATGGCTTGTTCTGGGTTTGATCGGAACTTGTTTGGCTGCCATTCTTTGACTCATTGCTCTTCTTGATGTTGACATCCATCGCTTACAGAGTTCAAGCGCTCCTAAATCTCCAAGCCTTGATTTGGCCATTCTGTCTCTGACATCAGCCTTATCTCCAGGTCAAGCACCTTGTCTTTGTACCCCATATTTACCCAGGGCACTGACAGAGGATGAACCTTGGAATCCCCCTCAGCAAGGAAACCACACAACAAAGACCTTGTAACTAAAGGTCATCAAATGGGGATGGGCAGGTGGTGTTGGCGGCCTGAAGAGTGGAGGCAGGAGGCTCACCGCTTAATCCGTTTCCACTCTTACATCCAGTTCACCTGTTTCTTCTCTCCTAACTCAGGATGGTGCTTAACACTTTCCTTCCCACAGGAAAACAATACTAGAGAGTTGTGTCTCAAACGACTTCAGAAACTGATCACATCAAGCCCCAAACAGTAGATTTCTGATGATTAAATTAGCATCAAGCACTCATTAAGGTAATTTGCTAGACCTTTAGATAAAGCCTTGTAGTTCTATTTGATTGTCACCAACACCGAGGATGGAAGGATTTAATTCCCTCTACAAAGAGAGTATGTTACTGCCATGTCAAATTACTCACCTCCTGCAGAGAACAAACCTCTGTCACAAGCTTGAAAAGCACCCCCGGTCCTAGACGGCACTATATTTTTATCAGAACAAAGATAAGGGGAGTCTTCTTTTTATCTTCTTTCAGGAAAGCCTATTACAATACTTAGCGCTACGTATGATTAGAGAGACGGTGACTTCAATCTTCTGAATATAAAGAGAGAGGAAGACAGCCTTTTGCCATAATCACTGCTTAGCTGTTTGGGCTAAACAGGAAACCCAGAAAGATACCTCTCATTTCAGCTCTTGCTTTCAGAAAGAAAAAAAAAAAACAACTTTGATCTTTTATACCTGCATCAGACTTCTGGCTCTATTATGGGCATTTTCACCTCACTATATAAACCAGAGAGGAGGTTTGCAGAGCTGTGAGAAGATCCCAGGGAATATTAGAGGAACGTTGGTTGTATTTCGTACCCAGGAAAGAGTCTGTTAATTTAATTCCTCTGTGTCCATCAAAGTCTCCGGTACTTCCTGTGTGTCACCCAGGCAATGTACTGTATCTCCTGATAGTTGTTTATAAATAACACGACTCCTCCTACTTAAAAAAAAAAAGAGCCTCAACATCATGCCTTCAACATCAATTACAGATTTATTCTCTAATGTTTGAAAATCTATTCTGGTTCCACCATCTATGAATAAGCCTAGACCACGTGAGGACCGACTCCAAGCAGTATGGAAGAGAAAAGAATTCAAGGCAATATGTTTCCTGCGGAGATCTCTCTTCATCAGGGAGGAAGATCTATAATCGTTTAATTACGCGTATCAGGGTTACCATTTATCAATAGCCTTTTAGAAGATTTACCCGAAAAAGATTCTATCCATGGAAAGAAACAGGATGTTGAATATAATCATGCAGCTAATTGGGTCTATTTTGAGGCTAACCTGCTAGCTTCATCTCACTTTAAAATATAGTTTTAATAAGCAGTCGAGATGCATGAAAATGGTCTGCAATGATATATAAATACTAAGCGTCCAGAGGAAGGACATCCAGTCACATTTGTCATGCATGCCCCCAACCAACGCCTAACCCAACAGCAAAGACCCAATGGATGTTGGTTGTATGTTGACTGGATGAGTTGATTAATTAGTAATTGTTTATGTTCTGGTTGAAAATAGGCGAACTATTTAACCCGTAATTGGGGAGAAACCCCTTTGTTATCTAACTTAAACTTCAATTAAGTTATCCAAGTCCAACCAAAGAGAGTTTGGAAAAACCTTTTGAGTTTTTCATGCATACGTTCTCAAAATCGCGGTTCCATATGACTTTCCGCTATATCAATGGTGAGAAAACCACTGTCAGAGAAATATTCTAGCCTCCAGCTCTACCCGGCTCCACTCTTCGTTTATGTGTCTCTACTTCTGATTGTCTTACTGATGCAAAATTAATTCAGTTATGCTGTTGAAATGAGAATGCCCAGAAAAGCAATAGTAAGAAAATAAAAATTACCCACAACCTCATCAACGAGACTGTCCCTCTGCAATTTATTCTAACATGCAAGTCCTTTTTCTATTACCGTTTGATTTTTTTTTCAGAAACAGATCGTATCATGCTCAGTGTTTTTAAATGTGCCGTTTATGGAGAAAATAACAACGATATGGAATATTGTTATTATGTAATATTCCATGAGTAAGCGGGTTGTAATTTCTAAAAATTCTTTTTAGTAGACACTAAGATTATATGGATTTTCTGATACATTCAATGAAATAAAAAAAAAATCTAAAACTAAAACTACAGCACTATTTTTTTAGGCTGTCTTTGTATAAATAGAGTTGTTTGAGAATCCTAATAGATATTGCAGATGGCAGACACAGAGAGAGAGAGAAATGGGGGAAGAGATGAGAGGAGAGAGAAGCTGAGAGAAGAGAGGAAGGAGGAAGAAGGGAGTGAGAGGTCAAGAGAAAGAGAGAGAGACTGAGACAGAGAGACAAAAGCAGAGTTAGAATCATGAAGGTCTATAGAGGGTCCCCGTCACGTATGTAGCTGCGTGTTAATCAGTGCGTGCCCGTGTGTGTGTGTGTGTGTGTGTGTGTGTGAGAGAGAGAGAGAGAGAGAGAGAGAGAGAGAGAAAGTCTGATACTGAAGAAAGAATCATCCAACGTGATTACAATGATGAGAGAAGACAGTGAAGGAGATACACTATGAGAAAGAGAAATAAAAATAGAAAACAGTGGAAAGCCAGCGTTCAGGAAAGGAAGGGAGATTTAAAGAGAATGTGAGGAGGACGCCGGAGGGAGTAAATGAGGACGGGGGAAGACTTGACCTGGGTGGGGTGAGGAGGTGGACACGCAACGCCGTGCACAGAGAGATGCGTCGTACAATCGGGCACCTGAAACCTGTATAATTATGCTAACCAGTGTCATCCTGATACATTTAATTTAAAAAAAAAAAAAAAGATAAAGTGTGGAAATTATTGAGGAAGGCAAAAGCAAAACCAGGCATGGGAGGCAGGAAAGCTGTGCGCCAGCCCAAGCACGGCTCTTAGTCTCTGCTTTCTGCGGCAAGCCTTTCGCTCTCTGTTCCCTCTGTCACCTCAATAAAGATGCTGATACCCTGGGAACATGGGAGTGGGTATTGGCGAGCTGATCTGGCGTGGGCTGGCTGTGGTTGTTTTCATGGGTCGAGCTAACTTGACACGGCGCCATCCGCGTGCCAGTCAGGTGGCAGGTGGAGAGGAACCTGAAGGAAGGCAGACACAGCTCACACGGGAGGCGGGGCCAGCAGAGTGCGTGCAGGACAGCGGGCGCCCGGCCTCCTGCAGTGACTGCCGGCTGGTTTTCCAAACCTCTGTGATGAGAATTCGATTCTTGGCACGGTCTCTCTCTCTCTCTCTCTCTCTCTCTCTCTCTCTCTCTCTCTCTCCACTCTCTGCTCACAAAACCTCCCTCAGTCCTACGTTTTAGTATTTATTTTAGTCTGGAGTTGCTCAGATCACGTAGGTTCTCTCCAGAAATGGTTTCAACCATTTGGTTTAATTTCCCAAATGAAGAACAGGTTTGCCAGATGACGAGGCACTTCCACAGAAGTTAACTTAAAACACTTTGTGGCGAATTTGATCAATGCTGTCACATTACTGTGTTCATCATTTTTAGAAAGGCAGTGGTGAAAAGGGTTTGTTGTAAGCATCCTATAAGAGCAGGCAGGCGCGTTACTGAGGGAGAGAGGTCAGCAGACCCCTTTCAAATAATTCCGATGGCCCGGATATTGGTATGAGAACCAAGGGAATAAGGACCCGAGAGATTTAAAAGCAGAAGTGACAAGTGGCAGGGACTCTGTGAAGGGCTATGCTCCCTATGTCTAGAGAAGACACGGGGTGCTCCTAAGGCTAGAATTGCGGGGGGACCGGTGTCCCCTTCTGGTCACACAGCTGCGTTCTGCAGCCTGGTGCCTGCTCCCTGCGGTGAGGCAGCTGCCCAGTGGGGTCCTGTGTCACCTCAGCCACACAGCACAGGACAAAACCCACACCCAAACATCAAGTGGAGACCGTGGAATGTCAGCAGGGAGAAAACTGTGTCCAAGAAATGCCTTCAGGCACAGAAATGGCCATCTTTCTCCGCACCCCCCCCCCAAAAAAAGGGTGTTTTCTTTGTCCCAGCTTTGATCATTAAGTTAATCTACTGGAAATTTAATATGTGTCTTGTATTTCAAATATAGAAAAATGACCTTTTTTTTTAAGTTTTTCACAGCTGCAACTCTGAGGAACTGAAATTAATATTCCTCCTAATCATGGCCGTGAGCTGGAAAAAAGCCCGAGCTTCTATTTTGGGGTGTGCCTGCCCAGGCCAGGGGAAGACAGGCAGCTGTGCAACCCACTCCCCAGAGAGACAAGTACACCGGGAAGATGCCACCACAAGGTCTGAGCACCTAACTTCTTCGTGTGGATTTCATTATTGTCGGTATTGGTGCACCTTGAGGTAGGTCATCCGTCCTATTCTCACTACGCTGCTTGACAACTGAATTATCATCCAAGACTCTACCTGAATGAGAACCCGCACACCAGGTGACCTGCACCCCACAGCATACGTGGGACCCTGACACCATAGCACACCTGGGATCCTGACATCATAGCACACCTGGACCCTGACACCATAGCACACCTGGACCCTGACACCATAGCACACCTGGACACTGACACCATAGCACACCTGGAACCTGACACCTTAGCACACCTGGGACCCTGACACCATAGCACACCTGGACCCTGACACCATAGCACACCTGGACCCTGACACCATAGCACACCTGGACCCTGACAGCATAGCACACCTGGACGCTGACACCATAGCACACCTGGACACTGACACCATAGCACACCTGGGACCCTGACACCATAGCACACCTGGGACCCTGACACTATAGCACACCTGGACGCTGACAGCATAGCACACCTGGACGCTGACAGCATAGCACACCTGGACCCTGACACCATAGCACACCTGGACCCTGACAGCATAGCACACCTGGACACTGACACCATAGCACACCTGGACACTGACACCATAGCACACCTGGACCCTGACACCATAGCACACCTGGGATCCTGACATCATAGCACACCTGGGACCCTGACACTATAGCACACCTGGACCCTGACACCATAGCACACCTGGACCCTGACACCATAGCACACCTGGACCCTGACACCATAGCACACCTGGACGCTGACAGCATAGCACACCTGGACGCTGACACCATAGCACACCTGGACGCTGACACCATAGCACACCTGGGACCCTGACACTATAGCACACCTGGGACCCTGACACTATAGCACACCTGGACGCTGACACCATAGCACACCTGGGACCCTGACACCATAGCACACCTGGGACCCTGACGCTATAGCACACCTGGACGCTGACAGCATAGCACACCTGGACGCTGACACCATAGCACACCTGGACCCTGACAGCATAGCACACCTGGACCCTGACACCATAGCACACCTGGACCCTGACAGCATAGCACACCTGGACGCTGACACCATAGCACACCTGGACGCTGACACCATAGCACACCTGGACCCTGACAGCATAGCACACCTGGACGCTGACACCATAGCACACCTGGGATCCTGACATCATAGCACACCTGGGACCCTGACACTATAGCACACCTGGACCCTGACACCATAGCACACCTGGACCCTGACACCATAGCACACCTGGACCCTGACACCATAGCACACCTGGACCCTGACACCATAGCACACCTGGACCCTGACACCATAGCACACCTGGACCCTGACACCATAGCACACCTGGACGCTGACACCATAGCACACCTGGACGCTGACACCATAGCACACCTGGGACCCTGACACCATAGCACACCTGGGACCCTGACACTATAGCACACCTGGACGCTGACAGCATAGCACACCTGGACGCTGACACCATAGCACACCTGGACCCTGACAGCATAGCACACCTGGACCCTGACACCATAGCACACCTGGACGCTGACAGCATAGCACACCTGGACGCTGACACCATAGCACACCTGGACGCTGACAGCATAGCACACCTGGACCCTGACACCATAGCACACCTGGACCCTGACAGCATAGCACACCTGGACGCTGACACCATAGCACACCTGGACGCTGACACCATAGCACACCTGGACCCTGACACCATAGCACACCTGGACGCTGGCACCATAGCACACCTGGACGCTGACACCATAGCACACCTGGACCCTGACAGCATAGCACACCTGGACGCTGACACCATAGCACACCTGGACACTGACACCATAGCACACCTGGACCCTGACACCATAGCACACCTGGGATCCTGACATCATAGCACACCTGGGACCCTGACACTATAGCACACCTGGACCCTGACACCATAGCACACCTGGACCCTGACACCATAGCACACCTGGACCCTGACACCATAGCACACCTGGACGCTGACACCATAGCACACCCAGAAACCTCAATGTCAGAGCACACCGGGGCACCTGAGACCATCTTTTTATACTCTTGCATCTACTTTGGCAAAAGGCAAGCTTTGGCATAACTGATCCCTTTCTTTCCCTGTTGTCCTCATTCTAAACTAAGAGGTGGCCAAGTGGCATGGACCCCAGAGCTTTCCATTGGGGGGGGCGTACAACGTCGCCGTTTACCTGTCTGTTCCCTCTACCAGGTAGCAATTCTTTCAGTGCAGGGCCAAGGTGGCCATTTCACCCACGGCCGGACTCTGAGTGCCTCCACGCCTGTGTGTGTGAGTCCTGGGGGGGGGGGGTCCGAGGAGCAGAGGGGCGCACCATGTGATTTTATCCGAGTTTAAGGCTTCTAGTAAGAACAAGCATGTGTGTGTGCATGCACGCTTGTCCGTGTAGATGGCCTAAGGAGGGTAATTCGATGTCTGACCCAATGCTTCACCTTCGCCTTTCCGCGGCTTTCCTGCATTCACACTCGGAATCCTCACGCATGTCGCCTACACCCTGTGCTGAACCTTTCTGTTGGCTTTGGCAGGTTTTCTGATGCGGCACCAGGGGTGCAGGTACCAGAATAAAGAGTGGCATTTAGTCCTCGGGGGAGAATTCTCAGGGCACGTGTACACTTACAAAAGGGACAGTGAAGAGCCACTTCAACGTAGGACAAGTAACTGTGGTTATTGTGTCCCAAGAGACAATATCTCTGACATGAGCATGAATCTGGCTACGGGCTCCATTTGTAACTGTGTCCCTGTCACCCACACCGCTTTCTCCCAACATGCATGTATTTTTTTTTTTTTTACAACCTCTCCATCACCTACATGAACACGACTCTCCACCGAACGGTCAAGACAACATTCTTGGAACCGTGTGTTGGTGCCAGGCCCGGGCACAGAGCCCACGAAGCACCTGTGCCCCACACCTCTGGCCTCTTCCTGCACCTGCCTGACCAGGTCTGGACCCAGAGTCCTCCTGGACGAAGCTCCCACGAATTCTAATTATAGGGAAGGGATGCCAGCCAGCGGGAAGGACATAGTTTATTTTTGTGTCTGCAGCCAGTAGACTGCTACTCACATTGCTTTAGGGGGGTAAAAAAAAAAGTGTGTTTACAAATGTATCATTATACAGCAGATCTTAAATTGCAGAACTATTAGCTGTGACTATTGACTATTGTCAGAGCCCCGCCATTGCTGGGGAAAGGTCAGGCCTTTTCATTTGTGGTGGTGGTGTTTTTTTTCATGTGAGGAATAACAAATAACGAACCACAGAGTTTACTGGGCTGTTGAGATTTCTTTCTGCTGTCTGCAGACTAGTTACCAGCTTTGTACGCCCTTTGCCAGCATCTGATGAAAAGCAGGTCGTATTTATTTCATTATTATATATATTTTTTGAACCCCAGAAAGGAGATCTGACCGGGGAAATGACTGCTCAGAAGAGCAAATCCCAAGCAAATTATATTTCTTGTGGACATCGGGTCACGTGCAACTTCACGCCTTCAGCCACGAGCTGGGAGCCGCTGGCTCTGCTCCCGGGAGCACAGGTGATCAGGGAACCCTAATAAATGTCCCGGTGGCTCGGCCATTGCCACGTGCCTCAGGGGCGCTCCTGGGTTCCGCCCTCTGAAAAGAGAGGTGCTGGGCTTCCTCCACGTAGCGAGTCCCCGGCGGAAGACGGTGCCAACCTGAAGTGGGAGCATTGTCACCGCCGCCTTCCCGCACGGCCACAGACCGCGCCTCCCACCCGGGAAGCGATCTGACCGCGTGGCGGGTGCGAGGAACACATCCCGAGCGGTAAGTACCACCTGCGCGTTGGGCGAGTGCCCGGGAGTCATGAGGCCGCTTCCAGGAGCCCCGCCTTCCGCCTCCGGGACAGGCTGTGGTCGGGAACACGGTGAGCAGGATACAAGAAAGCGCTACGTCTACGCCAGGGCACGGGCTTCGCTTCCAGACAAATCCCCGGCCTTGGCGGACGGGGTGCCCGGAACGCTGAACAGAAGCGAGTATAGAAAGGTCCCGCAGGGTGGCCGCAACGATGAAGTGCCAACGCCCCACACGCTAAATGCTCCGCGCTCTTCCTGGCTACGATTGCTGTCTGGAGGAGCGTGATCTATGAGGGGACAGGGCTCCCTGCTCAGCCACCCCACGTGGGTACCTGTCTGCCACCCGCCACGGATGGCCTGGACACCGCCGCGTGGCCCGCGTTGTGCACGACAGTTGGCGAAGCGTGTCTCGGTCAGGACGCAGAACCAGCCGGTGATTTGCCACATTGAGCCTCAGAGACGCCGCACTCCACGCTGAAAGTCACGCGGGACTCCCGAGACAGGACCCGGGTCCCCACAGCGCGGCTGCCCTCTGAGCCCCGCCCGACCCGCCTACACCTGCCTCCAAAATTCTGCCCGCACAGAAGAACAAAGATGGCAGAAGAGTCAAGGGTGCGTAGGAAACACAAGATGAAATAGCGGAATCTATCTAAAATGAATGGCTAATCACAACAAGAAGAGGAGCGCACTGACCAGTTAGAGACGGCAAGTGTGTGGTTTAAATGGCACAATTCCAAAACCCTGCACTATTTATAAGCTTAGGGTTAAGATTACCGACATCTAAAAGCATAGAAAAACTATGACTGTAGAAGATGAAACAGTACTCGGCGGACAAGAACTTTGCATACACTTAATAGAAACTTGAAGGAATCACGTTAAACTCCGTAGGAAAGGATAATTACATAAATGATAAAAATACGTCAGGAGGAAAAGCGAAAACTTCTCAACACGAGTGCACTCGTTAACCTACCTCAATATATATAATGAGAAAGGACACAGAACCACGGATGAAAGTAGAGAAATTAGCATCTATCTCTGAAATAAAGTTGAGAAAAGAAGACTGAAATGCTAAACGCGCTTGAACCAAAAGCAGCAGGAACTGCATATTTTAAAAACCATACACACACTGAGAACTTTAGAAAATGAACCACATAAAGATCTGAAATAAGTGACATCTGATTTCAAAGGATGACATATTAAAAATAAGGTCTCTGACCTGAGTACAATTAAATTATATCCAGATTTAGAAAGAAATATCTGATAATCAATAAACAATGTATGTAACTCCGAGATTAAAGCTGTACATTAGATTGAAATAAATAAATATGTACACACCTACATATTTGAGGCTATTAATTTACCCCAAGTCACTTTCGTAGCTGCAATCATGGCTGAAAATTAATCCACTTAAGAAGTCTAGATGGGATATAACCAACAAAATAACATGATTTGAAAGCAAAGGAAGAAAATGTTAATCATTTCTTCCTTTCACACAGAAATCAATTAGAGGAAAACAAATGGGGGGTAGAAATAATTAACAAAGATAAAAAATATAATTTGACCAATATATCCCTAAAATATGCAAACTGTTATTATACAGATTAGAATTTTTAAAATGAGAGCGTGCAAGAGAGAGAGGGAACAACAGACATTAAAATGATAAAGAATGTTAATTATAATTTTACATCAATGAATTTGGAAGCTTAGGAGGAAGAAGAGAATTTCTATGGGAATGCCACTTTCCAAATTGGTTTAGGAAGCGACAGAAATACAAACAGTTTTATATTCTTTAATCAAATTAAATGAATTATTTAAATTCTTCTCATATATGAAACAGCAATCCCATAATATTTAACATAATTTACCAAACATTCCAGGTGAAACCAATTCCAAGGTATACAAGCTCTTTCAGAGGATATAAAATAAAAAAAATAGTTTCCAGCCCGTGAGGTTAGTAACACTATAATGGCAAGTGTTGTATGGACAGTGAGAAATAAAAAGTTCAATCATAACCGAATTCATGATCATAAATGCAAAACTCCAAACGACAATGTTGTCTAGCTTAATTTAAGTCTGTAGAAGAGGAGAAAACATTATGCTCAAAATAGAAAACAAAGAAATGCAATGTTTCACATTAGAAAAGCAATGAAGGTCATTGATAGACAACTAGCTTTGGATAAAATTCAACCTTCGCTCCTAATTTTTCTTCACAAGAGATGATTGAAGCCATCTCCCTTAACCTTGGAAAAGATAACTACAAAAACTCAGACACACAAGGAGAATAAAAACAACCCCCCAGCAAAGAAGACGCACGACTGTGACAAGTCTGAAATAATTCCTCTACGAGGGACGAGAGCGTGTGTTGGTATCAATTTTATCTGACACCATACCGACGCCCTACTTAGCACACAGCAGCAAGGAAAGAAGTCAAGTCAGACGGACATCCTCAGCCCCATATTTCATCATTCCTACAGAGAAAGTGGTAGCACCTAAAACATACCATGACCTTATCAAGCTGAATCTGAAATTTACATACAGCTTACAAAGAGCCAGGAGTCGCCAAAGGCTATTCTGAAGGAGAAAAAACGTGAGAGGTTCTGTCCCACCAGATTGCAAGATTTTATAAAGCGATGGTAGCTAAGACGAACAGAGGAATGCACTAAATTACAAAACACAATAAAAAAAAAAAATGTTCCTAACTGGAGGGAACTCACACAGGGAGGTGGAACCCCAGATCAGCGTGTGAACCCTGTGTGTCAGTCCTGGGTGCTGGGATGACTGGCTGTCACAGGGTGGGGAAAATGAAACTGAACTTGTCCTTAGCCCCTTACAAGACGTCATTTCCAGGTGGAATAAGGACTTAAGATAAAAATAAATAAATAGAAAAAAGATACTTTATTATTTATTTATTTATTTTTGTATTTTTCTGAAGCTGGAAACGGGGAGAGACAGTCAGACAGACTCCCGCATGCGCCCGACTGGGATCCACCCGGCACGCCCACCAGGGGGCGATGCTCTGCCCCTCCGGGGCGTCGCTCTGTCGCAACCAGAGCCACTCTAGCGCCTGGGGCAGAGGCCAAGGAGCCATCCCCAGCACCTGGGCCATCTTTGCTCCAATGGAGCCTTGGCTGCGGGAGGGGAAGAGAGAGACAGAGAGGAAGGAGAGGGGGAGGGGTGGAGAAGCAGATGGGCGCTTCTCCTGTGTGCCCTGGCCGGGAATCGAACCCGGGACTTCTGCACGCCAGGCCAACGCTCTACCACTGAGCCAACCGGCCAGGGCAGAAAAAAGATACTTTAAAACATTGGTAGACATGACCGACACTATCTCTAGCATGTGGGAAGACCTTTCACCAAAGTGTTCTGATAGATACATGCACGGACATTTAATATGCATGTGTGGCTGTATATTCTGATTCTCGACATTCTGATAGGTGACATCCCAAATGCCGAGCACCACGGTTCTCAGCGTCAGAGCCCAGGCAGTGACGCACACACAGAGGTGGGTGGGGACCTGGATTTCAGGGAAGCCACACTCTCAAGTGCCCCGACATTCCTCTCGGGGGACAGAACAGAACGGTGGAGCAATGTGCACTCTGGGGTTGATTCGCTGCCCCTGCTTCTACTCTGGCACCGACGCTGAGTCAGCCCCGCGGCCGGCTTCCCGGACAAAGAAGGTGAGTCACGTACGTTACCGCCTTCTCTGCTGCACCCCCAAAGCACAGGGCTGAAAGTGAGGGGACCGAGCTGGGTCGGCCGGTCATCTGCTCTCTGACCCTGACAGCCGGACGCTCCTGGTTTCTATTTTATTTAATTCAATACGTTTCCGTTCAGTTAAGTCAACGTCATTGACTGTTTTCCAGGTAAGGCAGAGTTGCAGTGACCTGTCCCAGAGGGTCACTGTGATGGACAGCAGGCACCGTCAGGCTCCTGTGAGGGACAGTGGAGTAGAGCGAGCACGCGCATCCCGGGCTGGGCGGGTGATATCGTGGCCCTTGGCTATCTGCTCCGTCCCTGCAGGACAGTCATCGACCACCACGTGTCATCCCTTTCTTCACCAGCCCCGGGACTGCCACCAGACGTGGCAGAGAGCGGGACATGAGAGGACACAACACCTGCCTCATCTGCACGGAGGCTTCGAGGGGCACTCAGGTCCACCCGATTCCGGCCAAGCGGCAGGGCAAGGAGCGGGTGGGACAGCGTGGGCAGGGCGCGCGGTGGTGGTTACCAACCCACCGCCATCCGCACAGCGCTAACATGAGCAAGGCACCAGTACCTGTCGATGTCGGAAACTGAGGCTTGGGTGTTAGTGCTGCCAGTGCAGACCCCGGCTACCCACACGTGTGCACATCTGTATGCACGCACGTGCGCGCGCACGCACACACACACACACACACACACACACTGTAGCACACGGGGGACGTCCGTGATAGGAAAGGGAGAGACCGAGGTGAAGACGGTGCTGGGAACCAGGAAGCTAAGAGTCGCTCCTGGTGGACAGCGATGCGCGGGAGCTGGCTGGGCAGGGATAAAGCCGAGGGCACCGGGAGAGTCCGGGCGCCCTCCAAGTCCTGCCCGGAGCACCGGGAGACTGGCGGCACTGACAGCCCAGCCACAGACTGCGGCAGAAGGAGAGAAAGCCGGGCCCCAGGGCCAACTGGCGTGTAGCTTAGCGGAAGTACCTGGTTCTGCCTGAATGTCTCTAAATGGCCCCACGAAATTTTCTGTAAATAGTCATGCCTCGCTGTCCTTCAGTTTTGAGCAGGCTTTCTTTGCGCTCGCCTGACTCTGCCACGACAGAAGGCAAGATGCTTTGGAACACTTTTTATTCTGTCTGGAAAAGGCAACAGCATGCCTTTAACATAAGGCACGAGGCCCTGCGTGTCTGAAGACACCTGGCCCAGGTGTGTGTAGGCTTGTAGGCGTGTGCCTGTGTCCGACCCAGGGGCGACGCTCACGCAAAGGGTGGCTCCTGACGAAAAGGAGGCGGAGACGCCCCTGCAGACGGGAGCCTACACACACGGACACGCGGGAAGCTCACTCAGGGGACAGAGGCGTGGCTCTGAAGGGGACCGCAGCTCTGCCCCCTGCAGCTGTCCTGTGGGGTATGGATTATAAGCTGGTTATTAGGAAACAACAGACTCAGAAAGAACCTTGGGCCCTCCCCTCTTTCCTGCCCAGAGACTCAGAGAGAAACACCCGCTTCAGGAAGGGCACCTCAGGATGCAGCCCCAGCCTGACTTGAATGAAGTGTGGAAGGCAGGGGGGCTTCAGTCAGGGGCCCGTGAGCTAGACCCCCCTGTGTCCACGGTGTCTGAGGTGCCCAGCAAGGACGTCCCTGCCCTGTGTGTCCGGCTCTTCCTCAACCACCTGTGAATCGCCCGCTCTCACTTTTGCATCTAATACCCTGTCTTCTCCTCTCGTTCATCCAAACTGTCAGGTACACCCAGAGCTGCCGCGCTGCCTTGGGAATTTTCCTGCTTGTGTGAATCCCCCATGTATTAAAATTTGACTTTCTCCTGTTAATCTGTCACTGTTAATTTGATCATTAGCCCAGCTAGAGGAACTTAGAAGGTGGGAAAGAAGAGTACGGATTTTTTTTTAACCCGAACAGCACCTACTTGTCGACAAATGAAGACTCCTTTTATTTGCTAGCGAGTTTCATTAAAAATCTCATTTTAATTTAGCATAACTCATTAAGGCTGCAACATAATACCATTAAGTACTTCTAGAACATTCTGGCTGTTATACTCAGTGGAAAAGCACTTAAAATATGGGGACTAAAATTAAACCCACATACGCACCCTCAGCTGGTCATCCTCCGGCACGGAGGGTTTCTCATCAGTTCCATTGACAACGTTGCCTTTTTACTTTATATCTGCTCTTTTCAATGTATTTTCTCGTGCAGAAACCCCAGACACCCTGAAAACTGGGGCGGGGGGAGGAAGGACTGTGATAAATGGCAGCACAGAAGACACATGGTGAGTCTGCAGTACCATCTAGAGACTTGAGCTGTGATTACAGTCCTCCTAATCAGCAAACATTGCTTTACACCCCTGGACATGTAGAGAGCTTTGAGGAGGGAAATGTGTGGGTTTTGTTGTTGTGGTTTGTTTGTTTTATTAGTGAGAGAAAGAGAGAGGGAGGGACAGACAGACAGGAAGAGAGAGAGATGAGAAGCATCAATTTTTGTGGCACCTTAGTTGTTCATTGACTGCTTTCTCATATGTGCCTTGACCAAGGGGCTCCATCTGAGTCAGTGACCCCCTGGCTCTCAAGCCAGTGACCTTTGGGCTCAAGCCAGCAACCATGGGGTCATGTCTATGATCCCATGCTCAGGCCAGTGACCCTGCGCTCAAGCCTGTGCGAGGTTTCAAGCCTGGGTCCTCGACATCCCAGGTCGATGTTCTATCCACTGCACCACCATCTGACCAGGCAGGAAACCTCTTTTTCTCTCCTCCCCTCTCACCCGTTTAACCCTAAGTTACTGAAACCTGTGTGTGGTGTGGCCCCAGCCTTCACCTTGATCACAGCTCATTTTAGCAGAAAGGCCACTGCCTCCCAACTGTGAGACCGCTAAGATCTCGCTGGGAGGAACGGAGTATCTACATGCCCTGCTTCTTACCCTGTGACATTCAGCACTAGATGTCAGTTTCTGATTGATTATACAACCTGGGGGGGGGGGAGTTATTGAAAACCATTACATCAAATAAGATCATAGGAAACATGGGGAAATATTCAAATGGAAAGCTAAGAAAATGCATTTTATTTATTCATTTCAGAGAGAGTTCACAGAGAGAGAAGGGGGAGGAGCAGAAAGCATCAACTCTCATATGTGCCTTGACCAGGCAAGCCCAGGGTTTTGAACCGGTGACCTCAGCATTTCTAGGTCGACGCTTTACCCACTGCGCCACCACAGGTCAAGCAGAAAATGCATTTTAAGTAAAAATAAAATAAGTACAATACAGGCTCTCCACATCAAGAGAAATGTGCTGAGGCTGCGAGGAGGAAGGCATGCAAAGCGTCCCTCGCATTTTCTCAGTGCTTCCCTCTTTCCCCTCAAAACCCGCCTCTCCGTACCAAGGCGACTGGCCTTCCCTGTGCTGCCTCTGTCTTTTAGGAACACTTCTTTACTGTATTTTTAATTTAATTTTATTATTATTATTATTATTATTATTGGCAAAGGGCTGCCCCAAGCTCTCAGTGGCCCCTGTCTGCTCAGAAGGAGTGCCGTTGGTAAGCAGTAAGAAGGAGAGGGATGTTGGCAATATCGGATTAGGGATGAAATGGTGCCGCTCCGGGGTCAGGTGGACAGAAAGCATTTAGGCGGAATCTGACACGTGAAGATGGATGGGGAAATGAGCGAGAACGGCTGCACCCCAGTCGGTCCACCCGGGGCCGACGCCGAGGCTCTGCTGCCCCCTGCTGGCCGCGCGCGGGTCCAGCCTCAGCCCCGGCCCCTGGTCCTGCGGCCCTTCTCTCCTGAAGAGAACCAGAGAACCGAACCTCCCCTCCTTCGGGTCCCACCTGGTCTGGAGCCCCGGGCACCTGCCCGTTCGCCCTGTCTGGGTGGTCTCGTCCCTCTCCAGCAGCAGAGATGCCCCAGGGCTGGCAGAAACGCCGGGGGAACAGATATCCTGGGCACAAGTGCGAGGCTGCGGGTGGAACGCTCACAGGTCAGGTCCGGGGGCTTTATTTACTTAAATGAACGGGTGAATCCAAACCATAGACACCAGACAGCAAGGCAGAGTGAGGAGACACCACCGGTGTGAATTGGAGGTGATCAGTTACATTGTTCCTTTACTGTTTTATTCTCTGTCCCCCGTGCAGTAAATAAATGCACACTTTGCGTTTTGACACCAGCCTGCGTGCGGTTAAAAAAAAAAAATCCAAGCAGGTTCAAGGGTGCGGGTCAGAGGTGACGGCAGCTTCTATCCCCCCCCCCCTCAGTTCCCTCTCCAGCCTCAAAGGTGCGGCAAATACATTTATTTGATGCAGGATTTTTAATGTTTTTCCCCAACTGAAGCTGGGATTTGTTTTCTCCCTAGAAACTGGCTGCTGCCTGCAGAGTCAGATGAAATTTCTGCCAGGCGTTTAGCTAATGTGCGTGGTGGGACGGAAAAGTCTGGGACGCGGAGTCACCCGGGCGTAAGTGCGGAGCAAGTAGGGGGGCCACCTGCAGCCAGCGTCCCAGCTCAGGGGGAATGTCAGGGTGCTGTGCCCTGGGCACTGTGGTCTCAGACCCCCGTGGGGTGTCCCAGCCCCTCGGCGGGGGGTGTGGCTTGCTCTCGCTGCATCAGAAATGAGAGAACGCCTCTGCAGAAAGCAGGGGCCCGGGGGATGAGCGCGGATGGCCCAGGACGCCCCAGGCCGCTGCATCCCAGCTGCGGCGCAGGGGGGCGGGGTGCATCCGACGCCCTTGCAGGGAGCACGGAAAGGTTAATGCTGATCCCGCCCAGTGGGTGAGCCGGGAGGACTGGCCGAAGGACTCACAGATACGATGCTGTTCTCTCTGTGGAGCAGAGAAGCTGCAGGAAGGGGCTCCCCTGGGGAGATAATGCTGTAAATGTTTATAAATGTCTGGAGGTTGGGTCCTCCCCGCGTCCAGGACGGCTCCGCTGAGCCCCGCTGACGCCCGCAGAGAGCTCCCTTCCTCGTCTCGGTGTCTAACTCCCTGGATCACTGGCAATGACCACCTGTCTCAGAGAGAATCACCCTGTTCTTTCCTTGTCATCCTAGTAAGATGAGGTGAACGAAAGGTAGCCTCCCCTCAAATCCCATATACCTAAAATCGGTGTCCTAAAAAATAACATGCATCACTGATATGTCTTCCACATGAGAGAGGGGATAAATGTCCCCCTGGGTCTGAGCGGACAAGACTCAGGGGCGCGGGGGCACCAGCCAGGACGGAAGACCGTGGACGAGGTCCGGTTGTGCAAAGCAGCTGCGGCGGGCCGTGTGGACGGAGTGAGCTGCGGGCGCGGTGAGAGCGCTGAGCTTTCTTCCTGCTGAAGAGTCCAGGGGAAGGCGAAGGGGGCAGGACTTGGTCGCCACGCTGCCCTCTCCTGATAGAACAGGGAAGCACCGCCCTATCTGAGCTGCGGAAGAGCTCCCGATGCCGTCTGTGCCGTGCAGGGGTTCACACACTCGGTCAGCTTTCTCCTTGTCCCCAAGGTCGCTGCCTCACTGTGCACCAGGGATAAACCCAGTCCCCATCCCTCCGTCCTTCTGGGGCCGTCAGACGAAAGGTGGCCTGGGGCCAGCCCCCAGAGAGTGGGCACTGACTGCCCTCCTTGCCCAGGGACCACGGGCGACTCTCTCCATCCCTCCGTGCCCAGTTTCTTCACCTCTGTCACCCCGCTGAGATGGGTCACTCCTAAAGGAGCTGTGAAGAGGAGAGGAGCGAGGTCACAGAGGACATTTCTTAGTGCATTTGACTGTTCATTTAAACTAAACTTGCCGAGCGCCGGTCACGTCTGGGACAAGACCACACCCATCCGATTCGTTCCTAACAAGAATCCGGTGATTTAGCCTTGATGCCCCCCACCTTGGAGGGTAAGGAGTCTGAGGCTAACAGCTGTCACAGTGACCCGGGCAGAGTCACCCAGGAGGAGGGACAAGGGCTACATGCAGGCAGGACCCAGCAGCGCACCATGCTCTGTGATGCTGTCCCCAACACACCACACGAGAGGAAGTGACTGAGCAGCTGAAAGCAATTACGGTCGATATTTTGAGAGTGTGAAAAGTGGGGGAATGTCCCCTGGCTAAGGAAGAGAGACGCTGCTAATTCCTGAAAGGTGGGGGAGGGCCCCCGGGCAGGAGGACCCACCTCGGTCAGTCCCTGGAAGGTCTGTGGACACAAAGACCAGGTGCCGGTCCTCGGACTGGCTTTGAGGGTTCGCCCAGGAGGATATGTGAGGAAAAGCGTTGTACATGTTTCTCAAACATCTCTGGAGAGACGGGGACGCCAGGCTGGGTCAGGAGTAGGTCTCTGAGCCGTGGTTTCTATGCCAGCGAAAGGCACGCTGAGTGTGCAGGACGCAGTGCTCAGAAGGGGGCTGACCAGTTCTCAGAACAGCACATTTGCATGAGTTCATGATTTGTGCTCTCGGAGGAAGAGAGCCCAGAGCCCAGGCCTGGAGATTCCTCCCCTTCCTGGACCCCCTGAACCCCCTGTGACCCCCTGGGGTCTCCTGGGAGCAGGCACACACTCCCTCACTCCCACGGGAGGGGTCCCAGTTGGACACAATCCCTTACTTTATTCCCCGCCAAGCAGCAGGGACAATGACCGGAACAGCGGTCCCAGTGACACACCTGTACGCACACCCCAGCCTTGCCACCTGCCAGCCGTGTGCCGTGGGGAGCGAGGCTCGGCTTACAGAGCCCCCCTGTCTCCCACTGATAAGAGGAGAAAGCAGTGTCTGCAACGTGCCAGGGGCGCGGTGACCCAGTGAGAACCGTGACACAAAGCGCCGTCCTGCCCCCTGCTGTTCCTCCTCGTGGGCTCCTGGCAGCGCCAGCCACGACCCAGGCTGCACACGCACACCCGGGCACCCTGCTCTGCCCGTCCGGACGGTGCAGGAGGAGCTGCGGGGACTGCCGGGCGCACCGTCTCCGGGCACGCTCTGAGCCGCGGTGCACAGGCTCCGGAGAAGGGGTCCCCAGGAAGGCTGGGCCGGGGCGTCTCGCTCACAGGGGGGTCTCACAGCGCACTAACTTGTGGTCCCTTTCGCAAGTCTCAGCTGGGTTTTTACTGCTCTCCCTGGACGTGAGGGCCGGGACTGCACCCCAGACGCACCGCGGGCCCAGTGCTCACGCTCCCGGCCGTCTGAGAGTGAACGAGACTGTCAGGGAACAGACAGCCGCTACAGGACGCCAAGTGCTTCCCGACGGCCAGGGGGAAGCTTTTTCCACAGCATTTCAACGAGACTGAATTTATCGGAATTATAAAATGTGGGGTTAGAGACATGCGTACAGAAGAAAAGGACCATGAACACTACCCTCACTTCCAGGAATAACGTAGTTAATAATTTAGGATTTTCTCTTGCCAGCCTTTTTTTTTCTAATGGGGATGTTGTGTGTGCATAATACATATTTATTAATATAGGTAGATTATGTTCACTATTTTAACTTAAAATGATGTATTAAGTAAAATATACAAGTAATTTATATATATTATTTATATGTATTGTATTATTAGTAGTATTATATTATTAGTATTATATTATAAGTATTATTATTAGTAGTAATATGAGTATAAGTATATTATTATAACTATTATTATCAGTATTATATATTATACATATTTTTATATATATAAAACCCAATAATCGGACCTGTGGATTCTTCCCATTGTTTTCTTGTTATAATAGACATATAACAAATAAAAATTTACATTAATGTTTGTCCACATTTCTGGTTATTTTCCTAGGCTACATTTCCAGCAATGGAACTACTGGTATAAATGGTAAGAACATGTAAATGATTTTTTTTTTTTATAGCCGAAGCACTCCAATAAATACGTTCGGACTCTCATAAACAGTGTATCAAAGTACTGACATTGTACTCAAACAACTGTCGTTACATTTTTAATCTCGGCTGATTTAACTAGGTTAAAATGAGCAGTGGGTGAGGTGAGCCACTGGGTTCCATTTCCGAGTGACCCCGACAGAAGAGAGCATTGGGAGCTTGGGGGTGTCGCTCCAGGGCCTGGAACCGAGCTCCGGATGGCCCACAAGGCTGACAGGGATCAGAGCGGGGAGCCCCGCCACCGGGCAGCTCACCCCGACTGGTGCCCAGTGGTGTCCCTGGATTCCTTTGAAGCCAGGCAGGAGGTGACAGGAAATATCCAGGAACTCTGAAATAATACAAGGAGTCATGGCTGTGATGCCGAGAACCCAACGTCAATGTTCTCATTGGACGTCGTTACTCAATATAATTTTTTTTTTTTAGACCAAGTGACCAAAATTAGTGATTCATAACCTGGAACTATCGTTCGTGGAGAACTAGAATCTCTCTTAAGTATCTGTAAAGACCAAAGCTGACATAAATACCGCCGACCAGAAATGTGATGGTCCCTGGGTTCTATTGGCGAGAGGTCCTCGTGAGACCTCAGGGCATCGGGAAGACACGGGATTGAGTGCCCGGACATCAGTCCAGGGTGACCTGCATTTTCCTGGAGCTTTAGCGAGGTGGAGAGGACACAGGTAACCTGTGCAGAAGGCCACACCTGTGGAAAGCTCGCTCTGCATAACCCACGCCGGAAGGAACGGAGATTACGAACGCACCTTCCCTGTGAGTGAGCAAAACAGGAAATTATTTATTGATTAAACTTTATTTTTGACTAGACAGGCTTTTCCTAAAATTCTTTAGGAAAACCATATTTTATTTTTTTTTAGATGAAAGTTATATCATCTATTGAAAGGAAGAGAATTCCAGAAGGTGTCATATGATTATCAGTAGTAGTCACTCTATAAATCTTCCCAAAAACGTCTTGCTGCAGTGAAAAAAGGAGGGTCACTCCCCCGTTTCCTGAAAGAGAGGATGGCAAATTCACACTCTCCTTCTTCCCTGCGAGGATTCCAGCTCTCCTCATGCAGAGAAACGTAAGATAAAGTTGTCAAACTCCACATCATGCTGTCAAAGGCGGGGGAGACGGCTCAGTACGTTGTGTGCTCTGCTGAGCACATGGTAATCCGAGGACAGAATGACTAGATTACGTCCCTTTGAACGTACCCTGAAAAGACAGACAACGATGACAGAGGTTATCCTTAGGGGATGAAAACAAGACGTTCCTTTGGATCTAAAAGATGATGTCTCATCCATTGTGTCCTCGTGATGAACTGATGTTCAGTCACCGAATCACGACAGGAGAGGGGGACTCAGGGAGGCGTCAGCCTGCTGTCCCCGGGAGGAGGCAGAGGGGACACGTGGCAGGGTCAGCTGCTCTTGGCTGACAGCGGGCTGTGGGTCTGGGCTGCGTGCCGGTGGCCTTGCGTCCGGGAGACGTTTTTCTTCAACGTTCAATCTGAGAAGAAAAACGTTGTTTCCGTCACCGGCTCCGAAGGACGTCCCTGCTACATTCCAGATGGGGTGAATAAGAACCCGCCAATCAGCCTCACGGAACAGAGCGTTCCGTTCAAAATGTCACTTCCAACAGAAATCTCTGGCTTAGTCACTCAAGACTGTAAGTTATGAATTAGCAGTCGGATGATCAATGAGTGATAGGATCTTCAACGGAAGAGCACTTGCTTGATGAGGAAAGGGTGATTGGCACAATCGCCGTGGATGCCAACCGCAGGAAGGAAGTGTCGCATGAAGAACAAGGGGCCCCAGCCGCCCATGACGGCTCACATGCCTGTCCTCTCCTCGGGCAGCGAGGCCAGCCTCCACCGTGCACCTCCTGGCTGAGCCACCTTTGGAACCCCGAGGGCGGGGGCAGTAGACGGCCCCACAACACAAGAGAGAAGACTTGTCACGGATTTCCCTGTGTGTCCTTACTGAAACTCTAGCTGTGGAATAAAAGTTCAGAGCCAGAGTATCCAAGAGGGAGTGTTCCCGGTGAGTCTGTCTTTTGCCAAGTAACTCTGGGAGAAAAGACAGCCGTCTGGTGTCTGAGGGTCCCATGCCACCTGGCCGCTTCCTTCTGGACCTTCCCTGACATCGGCTCCGGGACCTTCGCTGTGATAGGATGAGCCCTGCCGTCCTCTGTGATGATTCACCCGTGGCCAGAGTAAGTATAGATGACAGAGCATGTGCGGAACATCTTAGTGCCTTTCCTACGTCTTCAGTGACTCCGTACAGATACAGATGAGAACTGATAACTGGAGATACTGTATCATCATAAATATAAAGGAAGTGACTCTCATAGGTACAGACAGGAACTGATACCTTGGGATAATGTATCATTATAAATTTAGTGGAAGTGTCTCTTAGAGAGGCGGACAAGAACTGATAACTGGAGATGATAGTGTATCATTCCAAATGTAGTAGAAGTGTCTCTTATGGACACCGTGACTTTTATCCATGAGATGGATCAGAACACTTTTGGGCACATTTCCGGTTCCCTTTAAGAGGCTGCTCACACGATCGTTCCCCTCAGAGCTTGAATGGGAAGTGGAACAAAGGAGTATGATGGTAGAAAAGTGTGTTAGAGGAAAACGAAGTTCAGTTCCCTTCACATTCGCATGCCCTGGAATAAGTTATTCCACTTGTATTTGTTAAATGCCTCAGGGATTCTACCTATAAAATGGAGAATATTATTTTTCTAAGAACGTGTTAGTGACGATACATATATACAATGTATCGCAGGCAGTACCTGACACTTCCTAGTATGCACTTCTCACCATGATTTCTGCTCCTATTCGCAAATTCCTTACACCGATTAGGTGACTGTGGACTCGTTCCTGACACACGGAAGAACGACAGACCAGGTTCAGCGTGGAACAGGGAGTCTCAGAGTGGAAGGGGCTCTCACCAGCCCCAGCGGGGCCAGGCTAGACATCAATAAGTACAAACCGCAGTGGACGAATTACAACAAATTTTAAAGTTGGGTCTCCTCATTTGTAAAAATGCTGAAATAAATGAATACATGAGCTTTTTGTCCACCTAGTCAGGATACTAGGAAACTTACTTATTAGTTTGAAAACTAGTAAAAAAAAAAAAAAAAGTAAAAAGCTAAAAATTAAAACTTTGATCTTGCCTTTCTTTTATGAACTTGATCACAGCATGAGTCCACGTGATAAGTTTTCTTGTGAGAAGTGTACCAACTAATTAATGAAGAACGAGTAAGTAAATATTAATTAGATTGTCACCATTTTACAATGCCTAATGAAACTGTGGGCCAAGGTTATAAACACCCTCGTGAACACTCCCCAACACACAAGAAAGGCAGTCACTCCTGTTTCCACGTGGGAGGGAGCAGAGAACGCTCTATCAAGCGTTCTTACCAAAATCTGATTTCAAAGTAAGCTGTTAGATCTCACTACCAATTCCCAGGGAATTGTTATATTAAAGGACACCGCAGGGATGCAATTAACACTTTCCCTACAAGAGTCCCCACAAATGGACAGAGGACCCAGATTTATCGACAAACAAAATTTTAAGGGGAAAAAGAAATGGGCTGGGTAGGCATGTAGATCAAAAGAGATTTAAGGGTCCTGGCCACTAATCGCAATGTCTGAACGTTACTTTAAGATTTATTTTTATTGCTTTAGGTGAGATAATGGTATTGATATATTATTTCAGAATCCTGACCTTCTAGAGGTACATGCTGAAATATTTATGGATAAAATAAATTGACGTCTTGCCTTTGCTTCAAAGTAAATTTAGGTGGCTAATCTCGGATGGAGAAACTCTGTGTGTGTGTGTGTGTATGTGTGCGTGCACACACATTGTTCTTTGTAGATCAAACAAGATTAATCATGAGTTGATAATTTTTGAAGCTCTGTGATAAGTAGGTACTATCTTCCTGTCGGCTTTTATGTGTTTGAAATTTTCCATAATTAAAAACACCACAGATGGATGTTAATTGCTTTGAAAAATAAGGAAGAGAACCCTCAGCGAACGATACTGCCCTCTGCCACTTGGCTGGAAGTTGCAAAAGTCACTTTTTGCTTCGGTAGCTCACACATCTACCACCTGTCTCCCTCACACACATCTTACGCCTGTGCCTTTGCCCCGGCCCTCCTCGGATGAGAACGTCCTTCCCGTCCCTGCTCACCTTGGGTGGAGCTCACGTCCAATAGCAGTTCTCCTCCTAATACCTCTCCCCAGACCCAGTAAGTACTCATTGTTCATGCCTCTGATTTGCTTGGCAGTTCGTGCTCTCCCTGGTTACGGAACTTGCCTCATTGCTCCTTACCAGTACAGTCGTCCCTGCACCCCGTTTGCCCCCGAGCCCCAGGAAAGCGGGTACCTACCAGGGAACCTCTGATTTTATAGTTCAAGTTCCGAAGTGGACACCGACACCCCGTGTCCAGAACCACTGCTTTTCCCACACTCCGGGCACCCCCGCGCACTCCTGAAAATGCTAGAACATCCTGAGGCCTCCTGGCAAGGGTCTTCCAGTCCTGAAAAGACATCGGGGTCTTTATGACTAAATAAATGACCATGTTCCTCAGACGACCGGTTCTGTGCATCTGAAAACAGTCGCTGGACTGCATTCTAAGAGACTTGGACTTCTCCAAGCTGCCCTTCCTGGTGGAGATCCTCATCGCGCTACTTGCGAGCGGCCACATGAAGCATCCGGCCCTCAGAGCGGGCGCTGTATGTCCGTGCTTGGTCTGAAGATACTGCAGACAAGGGTTTCGAGTTTCGACATGTTTGTGACAAGACTTCTCTGCCTGCAGCTTTTAACCAGCATATATCCTAGAAGCTGCTCTTAATTCCCATGAAGGGGTTGACAGGCACGCTTACTTCTGTTTTTTACTATTCATTGATCTAGTTTAGAGACAGAAGAAGAGAGAGAGAAAGAGAAACATGGATGGATTGTTTCACGTAATCATACGCTCATTGGTTGATTCCTGTACGTGTCCCGACCAGGGATCAAACCAGCTACCTTGGTGTCTCAGGACAGCGCTCCAACCAACTGAGCTACCCAGCCAGGGTGACATGAACTCTTCAGCCTCACACTGGATGTGGTTCATGAGCTAGGTGAGAATGCATAGGTGTGACTTGCAGTCACCTGACCACACCTGAACAGGATTCTAGAAACAGACGCCACAGCCTTTAGAGAGAACTTTGGTCTGCTTGTGACTTTTCTGGGATGGACATCTCCGAGCAGGTTGTGGAAATGACAGTGCTCTATGGAGTAATAATACAAGTATAATGCTGGCTCCTATTTTTAATACAGGGGCTCATAAATGCTGTATTCAATTCCATGTAAGCCGACACGCATGTGCTAAGCGGGGGTGGGATGCAGATGCCCGCACACCATGCAATCAACTGACCAAGCAAATCAAGTCGAATGATAAAAACGTCCGCATTTCAATGATTTCATTCTAGCTTTACGTTTTAAAAAAATTACAACTATTTTGAGATATAATTCACATACTATGAACGTTCACTTTTTAAACTTTCGATGTCAGGGGTTGTGTGGAGAGGCTGGGGTGTGGACACAGCCATGCGACCATCAGCACAGCATTGTCCTATGTCACCCCCAAATAAGTCTCGTCTCATTAGCGATCACGCCCCTCCCCATTTTCCCTCCGCCTACCACCGGCAAACCCTAACGGTATTCTGTTTCTATGGAGATGGTTGTCCTGGACATCCCCTGTAAATGGACTCAGACAGGGGTGGTCCTTTGGTTTCTGACTTCTTTCGCTTAGCACAGTGTATACCGCGTTCATCCGTGTTGTAGCAGGTGTTGGTATATCATTCATTTGTATAGCTGGATAATTCTCCTTTTCACAGCTCCGTCACATTTCACTCAGCCACTCATCGGTTGACGAGCATTTGAGTTCTTGCCTCTTTGTGTCCATTATGTATGAATGCTACTGTCTATTCCTGTACAGATACTTTGTGTGACGTATGTTTTAACTCTCTAGACTACATACCTAGAGTTAGGATAGCGGGGCTGTGTGGTAAATGTATATTTAACATGTTGAAGACAGCTGTTTTCCAAAATGGCTGCACCAGCTGATAATCCTACCAACACTGTGTGAGCGTCTGATTTCTCCACACCTTCAACAGTGCTTATGATTATCCATGTGATGTAGCATTGCCCTCAGGTGAAATGACGTCTTGTGGTCATTCTGATGTGCATTTCTTATTGACTATGTTAAGCATTGTTTGATGTGCTTATTGGTTATTTGGGCATCTCTTTTTGGGAGTAATATCTATGGAAATTTTTGGCTAATTTTAGAACAGGTTCTCTATGTGTGTGGTGGAGTTATAAGAATTCTGTATATGTATTCCGGATAAATCTCGGCTATCAAGTATCGGGAATAACAGTGGAGCCCAAACGGCTACCTGCAGGAACAGTCACCTATCTGGGAATCTCCAGGGACAGCTGAACGGTGTGGGCGGAGTTCCTGAGGAGTAAGCAGCAGTAACTTTGGGTGTCATAACGTGGTTGTCTCCTTCTGTGTTTATTTTTTTCTAGGGCTTACTGACAAGGAATACATCAGACTTTTAAAACGGAAGGTAAGACAGATATTTTAAATAAAATTGGGTGTGTGACTCTGGATTAATTTTACCTGCAAGGGTGCTCAAATCTCAAAACACTAAGAGTGTAAAATAATAAAATTGTATTTGTCACTTATGTAATGTCCAAATCAGGTAATCCAGCCACCCGCCATCACGTGTCTGTGTCATATGACACACACGATGAGTGAGGAAGAGGGTTACAGAGTAAGAGAGCCACAGAGGGCCCCCTGGCCCTGAGCACCCTGGACTTCTCTCAGACCACTGGCCAGAGCTACTCACACGTCCACACCAGAACCTGAAAAAGTTCGGGCACACGGATCGCTGGTCAGCATGTTCTCTCTCTCTCTCTCCCCGCAGTCAGGGATTGGTCATTTGATAAAGCACCATAATATAAGGAAATAATAGTGTTATATTATTATAAATTTTATCTTTAAACTTTACTCGAGAAAAATCTCTTTAAAGCTTTTCATTATAGACACAGAAAACTTTCCCATTTGCTACATTAGCAATTAGCTAATGGATGTGTTCTTCCCATTTAACTGTTAAGGTAGGGAAAACAAATTGTACGCCACGGTAATAGCTTTGCTCGTCTCAATTTTTACCTATCCCCAAAACATTTAAACAGTATCTGAAATAAAGTATACAAATAACACTATGAACTCAATGATAAGCCAACACAACAGGGGCACCCTCAGTTTCCTATTCAGCCCTGTGCACTTGTGCAAAACCTGCCAGAGGAAAAGTGAAACAAATTCACTGTACAAAGAACACAATGTGTATTAGGTTGAAATGCCTTCCATACATTATTATTACACATATGAAGAAAAGTGACATATACCGTATTTTTCGCTCCATAAGACGCACTTTCCCTCCCAAAAAAAAGTAGAGGGGAAAATGCCCGTTGCGTCTATGGAGCAAAAAATATGGTATTTTATTAAATATTTAACACACCATCTCATTCAGAATATTATTTTCTTATTTTCCTCCTTAAAATCCTAGGTGTGTCTTATGGTCAGGTGCGTTTTATGGAGCGAAAAATACAGTATATCTTTGGCACCTGACGTAATTTCACTCACTCTATAATATAATACAAGTATCAATGCTGTAAAAACTGACCAGTCCATGCCCAGGAAACTTACCCTTGTTTCATTAATAAGCGAGGACATGCTTTCCTCTTTTATCTCTCCTGTTCCTTCCTCCACACCCTCTCAGCACCCCTTCCTGAGCTACTGGGCTCAACCGTTTAGTAAAATAAGAAATTAGGAAATGAGTGACTTTAGAGTAGAAAAAGAGACATAGTCTCCTACAATAGAAGGTGCTTTCAATCTCAAAGGACAGTGTGGACAAAAATAATGGACACTCAATTGTTTTCCTTTAAATAATGGTGACTTCCCCGGGGGGCTGACATATTTTATTATCAGATCAAAAGGCAAGAACACGTTGATTATGGGAGAAATAGAGGCTCAAATCAGGGAAAAACGTTAAGATGTATGCATGAAAATACATGGGTATCCTACAGATTTTAACTAAATTAACAATAATAAAAAAATTAGACTATTTAATCTGTAGCTCCTACTGAGAAAATCTCTATAGACACTGAACGGTGCCTAACTGTGTGAGTCTAGTTTTCCTTAAAAAGAAAAGTAATGATAATAAGAATAATATAGAGGATGGCTCCTATTGGCAAAGTTTCTACAGGGCGTGATAATGGAGTGGGAAAAAATAAAACTTCATGTGAATATGAATTTGAATCCACATATTTCTTCAATGCTTCTAATAAAACTAGTTTTAAAAACCAACTTTTTCTTATAGACTTTCAAACGTAAGTTCCCAGGTGTGTGGGTAACTCTTTAATCATGGGAAGGCATATATTTAGCAATAGAATCCAAAGAATGTGGCTTCAAATGCATTGATTTGTCAGCAATTTGGCTGTTCTTCCCAAGCCAATATGAATTTCCCGTTATGAAGCTACCAGTGACGTTGCTTGGAAGGAACAGGGAAGCGTCCTGCTCCTCACCTGAGGCGTTGGGGTCGGGCAGGGGCTCCAACACCAGCAGGGGATGGAGAGTGGGGGGCTGGGCTGGCCAATGACAAATTGAACTCGCCTCGCCCGCCCGGGTGAGTGAGTGATCGGATCTATCCTCTACCTACTCGAGACCTGTCAGATAATGCACTTCCGTTTCTCAGATCCAGGTTCATCCTGTTGAGAGTTAATCTCAGGATTTTTCTGAAGCGACCAGGTAGAGGCACACCCCTTCAGTCAGACTGGGACTTCCGGCTACAAGCCTTATAAAGAGTCAGAGAGCAAATTCAATGTAGTTGAAGGCAGGTCAGGGGAGGTAGACGGAAGAGCAGATGAGATATGAATCCCTGGGACCAGCCATGCTGGGAGCCAGCCCTGTTTTTACTTGACGAAATAGATGATGTCTTTACGTAAGCCAACCTGAACTGATGCTCTCTCATTCACAACTGCACTTAAACTCTTCCTTATAAGAGGTTATGCACTTGGTGCAATGAAGCTGCCGTTGTTCAATCGGAAACTGATTTCAGGAATAATATATAAGACAAAGACAAGGTCTTGGCCGGTTGCTCAGCGGTCGAGCTTCGGCCTGGCATGTGGAAGTCCTGGGGTCGAGTTCCAATCAGGGCACACAGGAAAGCACTCATCTGCTTCTCTATCCCTCTCCCTCTTGCTTCTCTCTCTCTCTCTCTCTCTCTCTCTCTCTCTCTCTCTCTCTCTCTCTGTCTTCCCCTCCTGCAACCATGGCTTGATTGGAGCAAGGTGACCCCGGGCACTGAGGATGGCTCCATAGATTTGTTTCAGGCTCTAAGAGAGCTTGCCTGCTGAGCCGTGGAGCAATGCCCCAGATGGGCAGAGCATCGCCCCTTAGTGGGCTTGCCAGGTGGATCCCAGTTGGGGCATGTGAGGAAGTCTGTCTCCCTGCCTCTCCTCCTCTCACTGAATAATAATAATAATAAAGACATAGACAAAATAAATGTTACTTTGTTAGCACATCTCACTTCTGATTCCAAATATTATTAGACAGGTGGAACACCAAATACCTTTGCTTTGGTTAATAATAGATAGTTAACACACATGCATGCATACACACACATACACACCTGCAGGCAGGCACACACATGCGCACATATATGCACACACACACACATAAACACACACAAGATGAAAGTTTACGACCACTTAAAATATTCAGACAAATGTGTTCCGGATAATTTTGGAGTGTTCTAAATGTGCCCTGAGTGATGGCGCAGCTTAGCAGATGCACATAGAATTCTTAAGTGGCAATTTTGTGTGTGGAGGCTAATAATTATTTTAACAAATAATTTCCCATGTTTAGTTAAAATCTGTGTGTTTATTCAGCTGAGGAAACAGGATGTCAGTTCACCTGGGGAATGCATTGTTCTCTCTGGAGTCGAGAATTTGGCCTTTCAAAGAAACCTCCAGGTTTTTCTAACTTATTATGAAGAGTAGGGTGCAGATTAAGGTCAGGACTCAGATTTTTACAAGAAAGAAAAGTAGATAAGAACCAAATAAAAATGTTGGTGTAGCCTAGTTCTCTGGTTGACAAATAAGGTTATTCATTTGTTGAATATTTACGAAGAATCGCTGGAAAGCAAACAGCTCCTCATTGCTAAAAAACTAACTCACAGAAAGGTGTCATTCTATAATTGGCATTATATACTTGTTGTTGTTATAATTTAATTAGAAAGTGTCCTAAAAATTTTAACAAAGGAATAATGAGAAAAAATAAAAAGAATCTCAGGATTAATACACATGCAAGGTTTACAAATATTCACAGAAATGGACTTTCCAATTGGACATGGTTAAAATTAGTGACATTTTTAGAAAATCGCATTCCAAATATGAAACATTGTTTTACTTCAAACATTCACATACATTAATAAAATAGAAAGACATATCTACATAAATAGGTCAGTTGCATTAATAATCATATTCAACTTGCGAATTTTTACTGGAGATAATCTTCTGTAAGCTTCTGGTCAGTGTCATTTATTAGCTTCCTGTTTCCTCTGGTGCTTCCTTTATTTGAATTTTGAAAGAGGCTTCAAAATATGTTTAATGTCATATTTGAGTATTTATTATATTTTATGATTTTATAATTTCCTATTTGGTAAGTGTCTTATGTAAAAAAAAAATGGGATGAAGCTCTGTTAATACAAACGAAGAACACGGACGAGGAATACTGGAAGCTGATGAGACATCTGAGATGCCGCTGACTCACAGACTGGGAAACAGATACAGAGAGGGGGAAGAAACCACAGGACAGGTGTCCGGACTGGTGGGAACAGCCCATACCCACTGTCGTTTACATAACAAAATGTGACATTAAGGCTGAATCTTGTGACTACTTGCAATGCATAAATACAAGCGTTCAGTTCTGCACATGGAACCCAGAACTGAGATCATTAAAATTGACAGCAAATCCTAACACTTTAAGAATAAAAGTAAAAACTAGAATTGAACACGGCAGTAAATTGGAAGTCTTGCCTTCTGTGCATACTTAACTGTTTGCAAATGAAAATGGCCTCACACAACACTAATATGAATAACCCTACTCATTTACCTATAAAAAACACAAGTTTTATCGTCATAAAAATATACCTTTCAACAATGATAAAGAAGTGATATTACCAAACATTGGGGAAATAGACTGCCTTCTATAGTTGCTTCCACATAATACTTTAAAAATTCTGCAATACACCCAAGAACAAGAAAGTCATTAAAATGATTAAAAAAAAAAAAAAAAACCAACTTGTGAGATACCCCTGGGAGGTCTGCTCCCTCCAAGTTGTCTCTGAAAGTACATCAAGAACGGAAGTCAAACAAGTTTTAAACATTCTTTTGTGAAACAAACCACGCAATGGCAAATACCCATAAAACATCAACTGTTCAGACACCCTCGTTACTTAAAATCCAAGCCCACGCTACTCAGTAGAACTGCTGTATGTGAAATGTGAAAACCAATTTTTGAATTTTGAATCAAATTTCACGTGTAAAACTGCAGCCCACAATAAAATACCACTTCACTACTTTATTACAAGAAAATTGACGTTGGGTACATTTTGACGGGAACCTGGAGTTGTAGAGAGGATGAAGACGTACAGTGGCTTTGTCAATTTAGCAAATTTCCAAGAATAAAAGTAACACTCTTGGAGAAAATAAAACCTTTCTGAATGAGATAAAAATGATTAAAAAAAATTAAACACCCATACAAATAAAGCTTCAAAATGAGGGCAAAGAAGCTGTGTTCTAGTAAGAGTCAGTGCGGCGATCAGGTGGCAGGAGAGAGCCAAGCAGGGAGGCGAGAGGGAGCCTCAACTGCAGGTGGACTTTGGAGAGCACGGAGCTGCCATTTTCTCAGCAGAGAAGTGACAAAATGACCGTTAATTTATGGGAGATGCTGTTGTTCCTTCGAGGGACGTGCAGCAAGGTAGAGGTGGGGAACAGTGTGAGATGGTCCCACCCTGGAGCGCAGGCGCGGGGACAGAGCCTGGATTGTTCCGGAGCTTCCTCGGGGGCCGGTTTCCAGTTCAGGGCGCAGTGATCTGCGATCAGCGGGTGGTACTCGCCTCCGTCAGGCTTGGCAACCTGATTCTGTCTCAGACGTGCCCTTCTCAGTAAGATTAGATGCCCCTCTCCACCCACCACCTGCCCTGTTCCAGCAATGACGCTTCCCTAGAGAGTCCTTTTCCCTTCTCCCCGAGGCCCCTGCCGAATTCCGGTAAGAGCGTGCGCCAGACGAATCATGGAGAAATATTGAGGGGACCCCGCACTGGCCATCCTCCTGGGCTGACACCCCCTGACACACGGGGTGAAGAAGGAGGTGTGGTGCAGCTCCTTAAGACAGGGACCTTCTCCCAAATTCCTCCCAGGCCCAGAACTTCTTGCGAGCGAGCTCTTTCTCCCCACAGCACCGAGTTCCGGGGCGGTTCCACTGGTCACTGCGCTCAGGACACAGTCACTTGAACAGAAGGCCCGGCTCCAGGCAGGAGTGGGATGCTGGTGGCCAGGCACAGGTGCCGTCCCCTCAACGTCGCCTGTGGTTTTCTTAACCAGGTCCCTCCACCTCCCCCCCCCCCTTTTGCAGCCTCACACCAAGTTCATTGAAATGCATGGATAAGCCACTCAGAGAAACACAAGCTATTTAGGCAACTTTAATTACTTAACCAAAGTAATAAAATATTTATGAGGAAAAGAAAGAACACCTAGCAAGTCCATAAAGTAAATTAGCTGACGGATTAATTAGTGCTTAATAACAAGAAATCCCTATCAATTATCAAAAGCACCACAGATTACTTACAGAGTAAACAGACCTTTTTTATATTATTATTATTATTATTATTAAATTTCTGCTATGACTCTCAGTTACTAATTTTTGGCCATGACTAATCATTTTCTTCTTTGGACTATACAGCATGATTAGTAGCAAGTCGTATTAATGATCTTGCAAATGGATGGCAGAATGTGAATTTCCACTTTCAGTGCAGCCCTAACAAGGCGCTCGGCTGTGGAGAGAATGGTTCGATGCCTCTGCTGTCCTCTTTTCCTTCCCAAGTGTTAAATTTAACAGATAAGAATCTAGTACTAAAACCCAGCAAACCCAGGCAGTGTTGACTGCATAAGGCCAGATATGACATGGGTTTTAGGCAGTTATTACATCTCGTGTTTCCAATCCCGCCTGCTAAGTACATAACGTTGGTGCTGTGATATGTAAGCGTCAACTCTGGTATTCAGATGCTCACACTGCTGTTTCTGAGGCTGCAGGTCCTGGTGACACCATTACAGAAGGAATTATAAAACAGTTGTGAACACTTTATAAAAATGAATTCGAAGTTTCTATGCAACAGATGATTTATGGGAACTATTTTATCAAAATTGCTTCAAGAGACATCAGAAAGTCAAAACAAAGCAGAAATAATGGAAGGCACTGGAAAGTGTTCAGTTAAAAAAAAAGAACAGTAATTGTCTATGATACATCTCTCTTTACAGACTAGGGTGCAAGTGGTTTCCTAGAGAAATAATTTCAAACTTCCAACAGTAAAATCACTTTAATACTGATCTGACTATTTCATAATAGAAAAAAAGAAAAAAATTGATAGTTCTTTAAAAGACACCAGCTACCATTGATCCTAGAAAGTTACAGATCAATTGACTACTGCAACTGATCTCACTCATCTAGAATTGCTTAGGAAAGAAAAATATAAGTAAATTCTGATAAAATTTAGCATTATTTTAAAATTAATTTACCATGATCAAATGAGCTAGATTGTTGACATTGGAGGATGTTTTATTTTTAGGAAATTGATTAACATGATAAATTTATTATTAGGTCAGAAAGATATGCAATATGATAAGGATTGATTTTATAAAGCTGTTTGGGAAAATTCTTACATGTCAGTGACAATAAGAGAAAATCAACAATCAAGATTAAAATAGGTTGATGGTTTCATAATATCTCCTTGTGTCTCTCTTGAACACATTAGAGACAGGAGTAGTGAGTGTCTGGCAACCACTATGAATTTGTAGCGATATGTCTCTACTGGAATTGTGTTAGTTTTATATATGGAGAGAACCAGAGAGATGGAGGCACTTTTCTAGGAATAATGTTGCCATTTCATGTGACTTTTGGCTATTTGTGCTAATGTTTTACATTAATCAATCAGCGACTCTAGTGGCAAGACAACTGCTTTTTTTTTTTTTTTTTTTTTTTCTGGAGTAACAGAGGCTCAGAAATCCACAGCTTTATATAATAAATAATTTACTTCCCAAGAAACATATTTTATGTTTCAGATGTCTTTGACTCATTTGTAGGAGAAAAAAAGAAAAAGCAGAATGTTGAACTATGTTAAAGAGTTTAAGTTGGAAATTATTAACCTAAAGAAAAGATCATATTTCTGTTCATTTAAGAATCACCTAAGTCAAAGCAATATCCAATTATCAACACTAAGTCCAAGTCCAAAGGCAGAAGTTAACTGTCAATAAAAGCGGGAATAGGTGTCAGCACAAATCAGTGATAAATGGATGATATTTTAAAATAAATTTTGAGCCAATTAATTACTCAGCTAAAAATGTATAAAACTATAGATGATCCTGTTAATTTTATCAAGATAATGTTATGTATTTAAAGAATTAATTGCCTACAAAAAAACAATACTTGACAGAAGGCATAAATGACTATTTCTATAATCTTGTGGTTTTAGAAATGTTCTTGAGGCTTTTAATTTTATTATCATCCAGATGAAGTTTCATTTGTGTCCATTCAGCTGTTTGGAAATGTCAGCTTTAGCATAACCTGTGATGGTGGGGCTCCGTGTCAGAAACGCAATACTTTACACTGATATTTGGGGATGTTTTCGTCAGTCCTTGACCACGAAAGCTACATCGACCTTTGGTTGCTCACATCATGTGGAGCAGAGTTCAGCTGGATAACATCTGTGGAATCTTCTCACAAAAGCATATGTTCCTTAGAGAGATTCTAAAGAAACATAACGCAGCAAACCAGCGTGTCTCAGCGCTTTCTGACTTCCACCCGAGGTTGCGGAAACACTTTGCGATGACTCCCCAAGTGGCGACCTTCAAGGAAAACTAACAAACCAACCAAACCAAACCAGTGAATCGGTAACCCACAGCTGGCTGGCATTTAAGCCAACACGAGCAAGGATGAGAAGAAGTCAGTGAAAATCGAAAAGAAAGAAAAAAATTGCAGCTTGTGTCTCAAACGGGGTTCCAGTTCTCCCCACTTAATAGACGGTGTCCCCAGGAGGACAGTGAACAAGCCACCGAAGAAGAAACGCGGGCGCTGCCTGATCACGTAGGTGTTGGGGAAAGTACCATCTCACTAGCAACCAAACAAGTGGAAATGTATCCGAAGACAACGTCACCGCACTTTTTTCCTAAGAGCAGACACCTCAGACCTGTGAGAGGGAGGGAAGCTGAGCGCCTGAGCCTGCTGTTCAGGATGGCGGTTGGCTCGGCTGCTGGAGGACACTCCGTGGGGCGCACGGAACGGCTTTCGAAAGTTCGAGCCCTGTGAGGAAAGCTGCAGTCCCCTTCTAAGGAATTTTCCCAAAGAAAAGTTAGACAAAACCAGTCTTCACTGAATTATGCACAATGGCTGCCACATACAAGGTATTTACTGCCTTCCGAGAACAGCGTCCCACGCTTCACCAACGGCCTTTCGGGCCATCTCACGAAACTCTCCGAGCACGATCCCCACATACACGGGAAGGGACCCCCCGAGGCCCAGAGCAGTTCTGACACAGGTCCAAGCTCGCCCCGCTGTGCGCAGAAGGGAGCCCGAATTTGACTGCTGCCCACACAGACCCTGTGCCTGAACTCAGTGCCATGCTGCCTCCTCTACGGATGTTTATTGCACTCATTCCGAAATAGCAAAAGAATAAGAAAGAGGAAGAGGAGGAGAGAACAGCGCTGAAGGCAAGTGGGCGTGTGCTAACGATTCCATCGCAAATTCGTGCGGTTTCCCAACAGGCGCCGGTTGGGAATGATGACCAGATTACATTCATTAATCGGAAACACTGTCCCTTGTATACTTGGAAGGATGAACAGAAACGGGTAAGCATGTGAATAGAAATGTTTGAAATTCGATACAGTGCAAATTAGAGAACTGGAGGGGCTTCTTATTACCCTGCATGTTCTATATTGCCTAGAAGATGTATTTTTTATATATAATAAATGATGAGAGTTTACAAGGGAATAAAATGTGGAACTATAAAACAGAAGTTAAGGAATCGGAGTCCCTGGGAGCCTCTGACCATCTGACATCCAGCCCAGCGTTCTGTGGACTCACCGAGTTGGGCAGTGTGGATGGAGCTCCCACGTCATGAGTGAATTTTAAATCAACTTCCCCTAAAATATAATTAGCAGGCTAAGAAGAAAAATAGCCTATCTGTTTTTAATGTTTCTTTCGAGTAATCCTTCCAGAGTTAAATATCTCCTCAGTTATATTTTAAAGAAAAAAAGTATATTTAATATCATTTTGTATTAGTTTCAGGTGCACAGCCGTAGTGGTGAGACGATTGTGTACTTTAGAAAGTGTCCTCCTGGTGACTCCAGTGCCCCCCCCCCCCCCCGCACCGTACACAGTTATTACAATGTTATTGACTCTGTTCTCCATGCTGTACTTCACATCGGCATGACTATTTTGTAACCACCAATTGTTACTTTCTAATCCCTTTACCTTTCAGACCCAGACTCCCAAGCCCCTCCCCTCCGACACCCAGCAGTATGTTCTCTGTAAATATGAGTCTGTTTCTGTTCCGTTTGTTTATATTGTTCTATCCCCAGTCACCATTTACTTCAGAAAATCTAGTTTAAGGTAAAAGAACTGCGTGCCTTTCAGTTGGAAAATATAAATATTTACAGTAAATCAATGAGCAGAGATTCCCTGACCAGCTCCAGTCTCCTGCCCATGTCATGGAGGAGGGAAGCGCACCTGTGAAAATTCAAAGCTGGCTGAACTTCCTCCTTCCATCTCTAAACACCTCTTGCCTTGGCCACCGCGGACTTTTAATATCCCCGCGGAGGAGGGGGAAGGCAGGTGGCTAACACCCTTTGTGCATGTGTGCGTTGGCTCCTTGGGGAAGGCGTCCGTGGCAGACGAGTGCAGGTGGTGATTCACTGTCCATGAACAGGCGCTCACAAGCGGAAAGAAAGAAAGGTCCCGTCCAGCGCCGGGCCTGGCCCCTCAGCCCTGGCTCTCCGTGGCTGGGAGCTAATGAACCGTTTTATGTTGCCGGCCATAAAAAGGACCAACAGTTCTCCATTCAGTAATGGACTCTCCCGTGAAACCCGCCCAACACGCTTCACCAGGAACTATGAGAAAATCAAAGGCCTCATTGAGGTTAGTCTCACGTAGCTTGGTCACAAAATAATCTAGCAGAGGTCAATTTACCGCGAGTTCATGAAAATTAAAAAAAAAGAATGGCTTTGGAATTGTACATTCCCCCTCAATTTGAAAGAGGAAAATAATACATTCCCTGTTCAGTCAGCCCACAGGTGTCCCTATCACAAGTCAAAAACAGCCAGAAAAAAAAAAAAAAAAAAAGACACCAGAAATGAATGAGGAACTGAATGACTGCTTAGTTCCCAATCGTACGAAACAGTAATAAGTTATATTTGCATGGCGCTTTCCAGGTTATTGATCATTTTTTAACAGCCTTGTGAGGTCGATTGCACCACTGCTGGTTTACCCATGAGGTCCCAAATCGGTCAATCAGGGCGGAGCCTAGATTTATTTAAACTCAGGTCCGTTACTGCCAGCTGCACAGAGCTGTCTGTGTCTTTTCTCCCTGGTTGTCCCATTGGAAGCAGGTGGTCGGACAATAGGCTCCACTGTCGAGAGGAAACCGGTCACCTAGAAAGGAAGACTGACGAGGTGTCTCGAGGAAAACAGTTGCGGAAGGAAGACAGTTAAATGATACTTCTAAAGAGAAGAACTAGAATTTTATATCCAGTTAAATACCACTTAAATGTTAACATGCAATAGAAATGCTCTTTCTAAGAACACCTAGAGGAGATACCCCAGGAAGAAATGGAAGGTGTTTGTGACACAGACAAGAATTAAGCATAAAGAAATAACTACATAATATTGGTGGCTTCCTAATAAATAAAAGTGAAAATATTTGTTACAACCATTGGGTGAAGATAACGCAGGATGGTGGCGATGGTGAAGGGGTCACCGCCGGACAGACAAAGGCAAGGGAGAGCTGGAGCATCGAAGCGTCCACTCCACGCGCGTGTCGTGGGTGAGCACAACGTGCAAATGCTTGTGCAAACTCACAGTGGAAGGACTTCTTCTGTAATTGCCACACTTTATTGGAGAGTTGACCCCTTTATCATAATGTCTGTCTTTACCCCTGAAAATATTCCTCATATTCTGTAGACAATTTTATTTGAAATTAGTACAGTTACTCTAGCTTTGTTGTTGTTGTTGCTGATTGTTTTCTTCTGTATTTACCTTCTGTTTTGTTTGTTTGGTTGTGGGGTGTTTCTCCTGCTGGTGTTCTTGGCTCTGAGGTTTGGTGTCTGTAAATAATTTCAGGGAATTCTTGTCTGTTATTCCTTCCAATATTTATTGAGACCCCTTCTCTCTTCTAATTACACATTTGTAAAAACGGTGTTCAGGAAACCACAAGCAATTTTTATTTATTTATTTTTTTTGGCATGGCTCCTTGATCTTTGTGCAGCAGATCTAAACCTGTTTTAGAAAGTGGCGGATAATGTTAGGATCAACAGGGAAACAAATTGGTGTTATCGCAAGTAACGGAACTAATTAGAAAGGGTATAAACCACTCTATATGATCTAGCAGGGTTTATTACTTTGGGTTAGGTTGTAATGAAAAGTTCAATTAATTAGAACTTCAGCATAAATAACTCTGGGTCTCTCACTGACTCGCTGTGACAGGAAGTCGTACGCAGCCTTCTTTAAAACTCATTTTGTTTTGACGCAACTCCTGGTCAAATGAACGAATACAAGCTCTTACAGTCGTCACGGCTCATGCTGAATATCGTGCTGAAAATATGTCAGCGGGTGAGACCGGTGAGAGCACCATCTCTGCCAGGAGCTGATGGGAAACAGTGTCTCCTAGGAAATAGAAGACCATGTGGGAAATAGCAAATGAGGTTAAAATGCCTAAGAATACAAGTCTCCATGTAATCAACGGTGTCATTGAAGGATCAAACAGAGCCGCCTTAACTGAAAGAGAATGAAAGGGTGTCGCCCTGCAGGGCTGCATTCCCACAGGATTTTTAAGTAAAATTTACATTTTGGAATAGTTTCAGACATATTTGAAAAAGTTGTGAAAATACACGGAGATCTTCCACTATTTTGAACATCTTACATGAAGGCGGCACCTCTGCTCCCATTGACGAACCTATATTCACACATCGTTATGAATTAATCAAAATTCATACTGTATTCAGATTTCCTTAGTAGCGGCTAATGTTTTCTGCCCCTTCCCGGACCCCGCCCAGGGAGGCACACTATGTCAGACGTCACGTCTCCTTAGACTAAGTCTTGCTGATGCCAGTTTCTCGGATTTTCCTCGGTTTTTTTTTTGATGTTCTTGATATTTTTGAGGAATCCTGGTCAAATATTTTGTAGCAGGCTTCTCAGATGGGATGTGCGTGCTGTTTTTCTCGTCATGAGACTGGGGTTACGGATTTGGAGGAGCAAGACCGAGAGATAAAGGCCATTCTCCTCACATGATGTCGAGTGTGCATACTGTCAGCATGACTTGTCACTTGTTGATGTTGACCTTGACCTCCTGGCTGAGACAGCATTGGTCGGGTCTCCCCACTGAAGAGCCGTGATGTTCCCCCATCACATGCACTCCTTGGCAGGAGATCACCGTGCACAGCGTCCATCTGAGGAGGTAGGCACACCTTCTGAGGGTGCCTTCCCAAACGTTTAGCTCTACTAGAGACAACTGCAATCTTGTCAGTGAATCCCACACTGTGTCCCGTATACCCAGTTGTAGTTTCTGCGGCTGATGCTAAACTGTCTCATCTCATCGGTGCAGTGAACCTGGTTCTCATGTCATATTACCTTTTCAAGATGCACTACATAACCCATGGACGTTTCAGAGGAGAAATGAGAAATGTGTGCGTAGGGAATTTTATTGCCTGGTAAGAGGCTGTGTGAGAGAAGGAATGGGGTATGATATTCCAGCCTCCGGGACCTGAACGTTTGGTCTGTTAACGATAAAGACAGCGTTGTTTTCAGTCTCCAAAAGCAAAATCACAAAACGTATTCCTTTTCTGGGTGTTCCCAGAGTTGTTTCAGTGGGCGTTCGGACGAGAGCGATCATTGATGTTTTGACATGAAAGTATAGTACAGGGGTCCCCAAACTTTTTACACAGGGGGCCAGTTCACTGTCCCTCAGACCATTGGAGGGCCGGACTATAAAGAAAACTATGAACAAATCCCTATGCACACTGCACATATCTTATTTTAAAGTAACAAAATACAGAACGGGAACAAATACAATATTTAAAATAAAGAACAAGTAAATTTAAATCAACAAGCTGACCAGTATTTCAATGGGAACTATGCTCCTCTCACTGACCACCAATGAAAGAGGTGCCCCTTCCAGAAGTGCAGCGGGGGCCGGATAAATGGCCTCAGGGGGCCACATGCGGCCTGTGGGCTGTAGTTTGGGGACCCCTGCTATAGTATCTAGTCAGGACAACTCAGTATTAACCTGACCCAGGACGGGTCAGGTCCTAGCCAATGAAATCCTTGCCTGTATTTTCAGAATGTATTTTTAGGATGTCTGAGAAAGGTGAAGGCAATTAAACTCAGCTTAGAGGTCGTGGAGGCTTCTAGCAATGGGAGGAATGGCATGAATGCACATAAACGAGTGAGACAACAGAGAGGTGTCGCAGAGGGAATCAGTCATGAGAAACTCGATCCCAGGGCACACAGCAGGGAGTTGTAGGGTTGGTCTGTGAATGACCACTCCCAATTTCCTTGGGGGACCTCTAAGACGTGCTTTCAATAATCAGGAGCAGGGGTCCTCAAATCTTTTACACAGGGAGCCAGTTCACTGTCCCTCAGACCGTTGGAGGGCCGGACTATAAAAAAAAACAACTATGAACAAATCCCTATGCACACTGCACATATCTTATTTTAAAGTAAAAAAACAAAACGGGAACAAATATAATATTTAAAATAAAGAACAAGTAAATTTAAATCAACAAACTGACCAGTATTTCAGTGGGAACTATGGGTCTCTCACTGACCACCAATGAAAGAGGTGCCCCTTCCGGAAGTGCTGTGGGGGCTGGATAAATGGCCTCAGGGGGCCGCATGTGGCCTGCGGGCCATAGTTTGGGGACCCCTGATTAGGAGACTCTGGCTGACGGCCTCACCTTACTTCTATTTGAGCGTCAGGGGATCTGTGCACACAAATGTGGTGTAGTAAATTACAGTACCTTCGTTAGACTTGGACCACTAAGAACTATGTTTATGAGTCAGTGACCCTGGGAGATTTAAAGCAAACCTGCAGTAGCATTTAGTTATCTCTACGGATGTCGGTGTGATTGCTATCACCGTCTCTATTGTTCTTATGTTTAGGGAAACCTTGGATAGAAATAAAACCAAATATTACCCTTGACGCTCAACAGATCCCCTAACACACCTTCCTCTGACCTTGCACCTCCATTGCCAGCATCTCACTATACAAGGGCTCATCACACTCTCTCTGCGGTCCAGAGAGTGGCTGCGGTCAAGCCTAGATTTTTGGCAGTCTTTATCCTGTTCCTCCTCATCCCCCAATTCCTTCCCATTGAGTACAATCTAGATTCAGACCAATTTGTGGGTCATTGTTATTGAAATAGGAAACATATCAAGTCACGAGAACCTTTTCGTAATATTTGCAACGACAGAACAGAGTTGATGTTATCAGCTCTGGGTTCATTGTGCACAGACAAGTCAGCCCCATGCACCACCCACACAATGTATAATAAATACCCACAGCGAGGCAAGCATTGCTTAGAGATACCAACGGAGCCTTGTTCTGCCATAGGATCTGATCCTGTTTAGATGAACACAGAGGAAACTCAATACGTCTGTGAAAGATTTCTTTTTAATTAATTTTGATTAAATATTCAGCGATACCAATTTATATTTCCCAGAGTACAACCTTTAATGACTCTGTTTAAAGCTCATATGATTTCCTCTGTTAAATTATTTCCCTATAGCATTTTCTTTTCTCAGTATGTTAGGGAGGAAAAAAATGTGATGGAGAAGAGTTTATTGTATCTTAAATTTATGTTCACTGCTGAGTAGATGCCCAGAGGGCGTTTGGTAAGTGCCTTCTCATCAATCAAAGAATAAGTAGGTGGGCAAAGCTTTCCCAGGCGCCTGTCAGACTCACGTGGCCATTGTCACTGTCGGCCCATAATCGGCACAACTCATCCCTCCGACATGGCAAGCCAGGGCTTAAGGATCCAGATCCGTCTTTATTATAGAGAGCCACGCGGTTATTCCTCAGCCACGCCAGAGCACCTTCACCGGGCACATCTGCAGAGGAGGCCCACGGAGGGGCCCTGATGTCTGCCAGGGCGGGTTTGCAGCCATTCGGATACCAAGCATGAGTTGGTGCGACACAAGGTCTTTCTGTTTTCTCCATTTTTATCAACGACGCAGCAGTCAGCAAATACGCCTGCTCCGCATACAACTGAAAACAATAGCTGTGACGACAAACAACGGGTTCTGTATTTATCACGGCGCTCACACACAATCGCTCTGAAATCAGAGAGAACTGTGTCCAGTTCCCAGCTGGGAAGCCCCATACACGTGAGACCTGGTGATGCTACCTACCCTCTCCCTCCCATGGAAGATTCCCGTAGAAAATGGAAATACTCATTCCCCCCTCTCTCACCCCCACCCCTGCACAGGCCTCCCAGGAGAAAAACACGTGCACGGAGTTTCCAGGCGAAGGAGCGCCCCCTCTGGTCGAACCCCGCGGCACTTCTATGTCTAACTCACACGCACCTCCCCGTGGGAAACCTGAATTGTGCAGCTGCAGTGATTGCATAAAAAGGAGTAAAATGGTCTGCATTCACAGAGAGTGTGTCTGGGTGCGTAAGAAAAGCCAGAGAAATGAACAAACAACAACAAAAATTAGCCTTAATTGACTTTTGCAAGGGAACGGGAGACAAAGCCAATATACAGAAGTCAGTTGAAATTTTATGTGTAAGCCACAAACAATTCGGAAATACAATTCACAAGCAATATTATCTTCAACAATATCAAACATTTAAAAGTAACTTTGAATAAATCCACCAAAAGATCTCTTCCCAGAAAATTACAAAACTTTGTTGCAAAAAAAATTAAAGGAAATCCCAAATGAAGTGAGGTATGCAGTATGATTAAAGGCTGAAACGGTCAATGTAACGAATGATTTCCCCCAACTCACTGCCACGCTTTTACAAAGGCATCAGGACAGCGTGGGGTTGGAATGGGGCCAAGTACGTGACCTTAACCGAATACAGCGTCCAGAGTTATTCTAACATTTCAATGGAAGATGGATCTGTAACAGAACATTAAACAATTAAATAAGAAAGTGAAAGTTTCTTCCACACGTGGTGTTGAAGCACTTGTGGAGGAGAGGGTGCCTCAAGTTATAATTTATACAGTTTTTCGCTCCACTTAAATAATTGGAATAAGTACATTCTTAAAAAGAGGAAAAAGGATTGTGACCACAGCACCTTTCTTATTTGATTCTAGAGTAAACGTTACCAGCCCTCCCATTTGATTTTGCATAAAGTGGATTTTTCTGTGGTTTCATACACATGTTATTATTCTGTCTACCAATTCCACTGCCTCTGTTTTCAGCCCCAAGGGCTAATTTGGTGAATACAATGTCCAAGCAGTGCTGTTTCTTTCATTGCACAATTACATTGTATTCCCTACAATCTTAGATCAATCTAAATTTCCTAATAGAAGTATGTAGAAATATAGAGTAGTCCCTCATTATCCGTGGTTTTATGTTCCACAGTTACCCGCTTCTACTCAATAAAAGATATTAGTAAGACAATTAAGAGGACACCATACACTGGAAAAAAATATTCCCATTCCATGTAGCTGCCAAACAACTTGTTTCCAGAATATATTAAAAACTTCTACGATTCAATAATAAAAAAAAACAAAGAACACATTAAAAATTGGCAAATAACTTAAGGGCATACTCAACCAAAGAAGAACGATGAGTCACCAGGAAAGCATGAGAAAGGGCACACAACACCGGTCATCACAGAGAAATGCAGTCTGTGCCCCCTCTAGAGACCACATCTTACCCACCAGAGTGGCCACAACAGAAAGACTGACAGTATCACATGTCAGGAAGGTTGTATATCGAAGCAGAAACGTCCCCATAGTGCTGACAAGAACATCAAATGTCACAGCAAATATGAAAAAGTATTTTGCTTTTCTTTATAAAGTTAAACTTCTACCTACACTATAACTGCTCATTTTATCCTTAGGTAGCTAATATACAAAATATATATATATATATTTTTTTATTGCCCACAAAAGAAGTGTCCAAGATTGTTCTTCATAATTTTATTTATAATAACTAAACTCTGGTAGCAACCTAAGTAGTGTTTACCAACAGGAAATTGGTAAATATTGTGTGCCACATTACTACGTAAATATTATGTGCTACATGAATGAAATGCAACAATGAAACAAATGAATCGCCACTACCTGTCAAAACTGAACCGAGTTTATTAAACAATATCCTGTCATGAAAGAAGCCAGGCACAGAATGAATCCGTTTCTATGAAGTTCTAAAACAGGTCAAATTAACCTGCGTCACAGGACTCAGTGCAGAGTTACCTAGAATAACGTTGGGACAAGGCACCAGGAGAACCCCAGTGGTATTGGCTACACAATTGCATTCAGCTTGTGTCAATGTATTCAGTGGTATATTTATGATATGTGCACCTCTCTTTGTGTATATTAACCTGTAATTACATGTGTGTCTGTGTGTAATTCTTTATATTTGAGTAAAATGTATGAGAAGACAAAGCCAAAAGCCAAGAAAAGATGTTTACCAAAACACCTGATAAAGGATGGTTATCCAAAATCTACAAAAGATTATTAAAACTTAACAGTAAGAAAATGAACAACTGGATCAAACGATGAGCCAACTACCCAAACAGACACCTCATCAAAGAGGCAATGTAGATGGAAAGTAAGCGTATAAATAAAGGGGACTTCTTAAAGTTGCCACTCAGTTTTGCTGGGAACCTAAAATTACCTTTAAAATTAAGGTTATAGTGCAAGGAAATGATTAAAGAGATAACATGATAAAGGCTGTTAATGGCCAAAAATGTCACAATTTGAGTATTTTTAACATGACTTGTGATAAACTGAAACTCAAAGAATAGATAAAAATCATAAGTGGAATATTATTAGTCAAAGGAGAATAATAGAGAAAGAGCTGGAAAAATAAAAGAAGAAACCAGTGGTGAGAACACAAAGGTCAGAGAGGTCGGTCTTCAATCAAGAACTGCTCATTAGAGACCACAGTTGGGTCACACCTTAGAAATAAGGTTAAAACTATACTAATAGCAAAGGTTACTTCAGGCCCATTCTAACAAAATTTACTGCGGTTATTAAAAGGATAAAATTCATACACCAGCAACTTAACTTCCTACCCAGAAAAACGCTAAAAATTCAAAAAGAGAAAACAAAATGCACACAGTTGCCAACAAGAAGTTATAAATGTCTGACAGCTAATCAAAAGTCACCAGACAAAAGTAGGGGCAGGAAAATAGGATTCATAATCATTAGGGCGGGGAAAAAAATCAATAGAAACAGAAGCAGAAATATCAGATACATTAGGATTTACAAAGACTTATAAATAAAACGCTTACTATATCAAAGACTGTAAATGGAAACATGAACTTAATAAAAAAGAGAAATACAAGACATGAAAAAAAACAAAAACAAATAAAACCTCTAGAAAGAAAAACACAAAATTTGAAGTGAAAAATTCCCTGGATGGGCTTAAGAGCAGATTAGACACCGAGAAAAAGAAAGTCAGTAGACTTGAAGACATAGCAACAGAAACTATTCAACAGGAACGTGTCAAGATTTTCTTCTGCGTGGGTATAAATAAATGATCTGAACAGGATGCGGGGTCTATGGTTATAAAAGCGTCCTGAGAGCCTGACCTGTGGTGGCGCAGTGGATAAAGCGTCGACCTGGAAACGCTGAGGTCGCCGGGTTCGAAACCCTGGGCTTGCCTGGTCAAGGCACATGTTTTTTTTTTTTTTTTTTTTTTGCAGTGTGGTGCTACACTGCACGTGGCGGGGGGCGGGGCCAACGGCGCAGCCTGAACCCCAAGGGGCCGCGGACGCAGCCTGCACGGCCATGCGTACTCTCGGGACGCTTTTATCTATTTATCTATTTATTTATTTATTTATTAAACAAACCGCCACCCACGGACACCACACCAGAGATTTTTTTTAAGACTTTATTTATTCATTAGAGGGGGGGAGAGAGAGAGAGAGAGAGAGAGAGAAGGAGAGAAGGGAGAGACAAGGGGGGAGGAGCAGGAAGCATCAACTCCCACATGTGCCTTGACCAGGCAAGCCCAGGGTTTCGAACCGGCGACCTCAGCGTTTCCAGGTCGACGCTTTATCCACTGCGCCACCACAGGTCAGGCTCTCAGGACGCTTTTATAACCATAGACCCCGCATCCTGTTCAGATCATTTATTTATACCCACGCAGAAGAAAATCTTGACACGTAAACTTCTGCTCCAACTGGAATCACTTGTTCAGAGATTCAAAATGGGTGGGTTTCCCGCCCCTGGTCATGGGAGGTCCCAGTGATCACATTCTTCCCAAGGAGGCATTCGCCGGCGAATCCGGGGGCTGCTTATCACGCTGTGGGTAAACAGAGGAAGGCCCAGCGTGGTGATGAACAAAATGAACAGACGGCGGCCTCGGGTGGCGTCGGTCACCTCCCAGTCTGTGCGACGCTGTCGGCTCAGGCGGAGAGGACCCCGCCCCGCCATCGCCCACTGGAAGGTGCACCCTGCCACAGCGTCCTCACAAGGAAAGCCAACAGCCCAAGGCCAGCGAAGGGTTTCCCTGGGCTCGGTTCTGCTCCGCGAATATCATCAGGACAGTACCCCAGTTCCAGGTCATCTCCAGAGCAACCAGCTCAGCCCCGGGGAAGGAGCTGGGGAAGGAAACCGGGCAGATGGAGGTGTTGGCCATTCAGCTCAGGAAACAAGAAGAGAAGTGATTCTCCTCTGAGAGCCGGAGCCGTCAAGCCTCCGTTTGGGTTCTGTGCCCCTCTCTGCCCCCAAACTCCCACTGGCATCTTCTCCTGGATCTCCTGATACAGACACATCCTGGAAATAGCATTTTTCCGCGTGTATGTGGCCTGCTGCCTCCTGACGTGGGGGGGCTGTCTCCACGTCGGCACCTGAGCCAGCAGCAGGTACAGAAGCCGTGCCCTCATCTCGATGCGACAGTTGCTTTTCTAGACTGAATCAAAGTTTTATGAGGCGGATCCATTTCTGAGGCATCTTCTCCGGGGACACGGATTTCAGATCTAGTGCTTGTACTTCCCCTGGAGAGGTGTGAATTTCCGACAACCCAGCCCTGAGTCTTCCCAGGGTAGTTAGGACTTCCCTCATTACTAAAAACGGCCAGTATCAGCAGAGAACCTCCCTCCGAGCCCCCAGCTATCTGCCAGGGTCTACAGGACGGATGCATCCTCTCACTCCTAATCGTTCCTCGGGGCCATCCCTGGAGTCACGGTGGACCTACCGACAGGCTTCTGCACTAACCAGCCTACTGCTGGAGGCGGCCAGCAGCAGCTTGCGGGCATGTGGACAGTGTCAGAGGGCTAACGACTCCACCCGGCTCGGAGGACTCTGGAACACCAGAGCTCCATGGATTAAAGACTGAGTGCCCTCATCGGCTTGGGCCGCCTCCAAGCCAGTGCTCTGAGCCGACTCAGCTCCAGTTGGTTTGCCTTGGTACGCTTCCTAAAAACAACGGCCAGGTGTCCAGCCCTGCCAAGCCAAAAGCCATTTCCATTTTGGATGGAAATGAGCAATTCCAGTTTAATCTTAGGTCCCTCAGAATCATTTATAAATACCAAGCTGATTTACAGCAAAGCTGGTTGGCTCTGACGCTAGTTCTCTGCTTCTCGTAAAAATTCAGTCAATGCTGATTGATTTTTTTTTAAATAGATCATCAATTCTTCTACTAACGATGGTTGGATGATCAATTTTAAATCTAACTGGAGAATACACCAATTTTATGAGGCCGAGTAAAAGATTGCCAAGATGATTCAAGCAAAAGAGTCAATGACCATAAAGCACGATTGCTCAAGACCCAAATTATTCCAAGGTAGGCGTACGCATTCCATAGAACGGATGTCGATAAGCCTCGATGGGTGTGTTTAGTAATCACATGCACAGATTGATCTTCTAACATTATCTTCTGTATTCCAGGAACAGAGAGCTAGGCCTCCTGAAATTGTTCAGGCTTTGTCATCTTTAATTCAAAAGCAGAACCTCCGTCTCCAGTACTATCTCTAGGAATTTTTTAATCTAAATGAGCTAACATACCAGATCAGTGTATTGACCTTTTTTTTTCTCTTCCAAGACTTCGAATCAATAAGACTCTCTAAATCTAATAGTTTCAGTAATAGAACTGTTCAATCATTCACTCACAGAAATAAGGATGCATGTAGTTATAGTCTAGGGCAGCTTAAAAGATAATTAAATCAACACCATTCATCTTCCTGGGGATTGCCTGAAAAAAGATGAGAGAAATAAATAAAAGGCTGAAGAGAAACTCTTAAACTTAGGGAAGTATCCTGTGCAAGGTTCCGGGCCCACAGAAAGAGCACAGTCCACAGTGACGTCCCAGCTCTCTCTCCTCCTTTCCGCCCTCACCGTACCGACCGCGGAGAAGGGAAGACAGAGTCGTTGAACGGCTTTTGATGCGCGCACACACACTGTATTTCTTAAACAAGACCCTCACACTGTGTAGGTCCGGGAGGAGCCACAAGGCTGGAAGCCTTTCTGAATGCCATCCCTAAATGTGTAGAGTGCACAACCAACCTATTATTTTAATACAGGAGGTCAAAAGATTAGGAAATCACCCGAAAACCAAACTTCTCTTATTTTTAATGTACAGAATGTCAAGATTTGCCTTGGTTCTCTGATATGCTATTTAGAAAACAAGTGGGTCTCCTAAGAATTTTCAGTAAATGAAGCCATTTCTGTTAAATTCAAGGGAAAATATCAATACATCTTTGTGCACATTTACCAGTAGCTTGTTGTTAAGAATATTTAACAGAAAATTTTTCAAAATGATTGCCCACTAATTACTCTCAGTCTAAGGGGAAAGAATTTTAAAAAATTACAATCCATAGTTTTTATTTTCTTTTTGTCTAAATGTAAAATATTTAGGAATAAAATATGGTGTTTTTTTTGTGTGTGTGTGTTTTTTCAGAGACAGAGAGAGATAGTCAGAGAGAGGGATAGACAGACAGAAAGATGAGAAGCATCAATCATTAGTTTTTCATTGCACGTTGCAACACCTTAGTTGTTCCTTAATTGCTTTCTCATATGTGCCTTGACCACAGGCCTTCAGCAGACCGAGTGACCCCTTGCTGGAGCCAGCAACCTTGGGTCCAAGCTGGTGAGCTTTGCTCAAACCAGATAAGCCCACACTCAAGCTGGCAACCTCAAGGTCTCGAACCTGGGTCCTCCGCGTCCCAGTCCAATGCTCTATCCACTGCGCCACCACCTGGTCAGGCTAAAATATGGAGTTTTATAGATATTTTATAATTCTCTTATTTATTTTCTCTTCCTTTCTAGTAAACGTAAGACAAATTGCTTTAAAACAATTAGATATAAGTGACCGCAATTATACAAGAAATGAGAAGGATCAATTAGAGTTATTTTATTATTGTAAGGCACTTACACTACCTGAGAAATAGTATAGTATTATTGGAAAACAGAGTCCATATTAGTTGTAATGGTGTATGAAAACTGTAGAGCAACCACGAAAAAAGTTATAAATGAAGTATAACGCTTATACTAAGAAAGGAGTAAAAACAGAAAGCATAAAAGATTCTATTAAAACTAATAAATGCAAAAAAAAGTGGGAGACAAAATAAGAACAAAGAAAGATGGAAAATAATAAAAAAACAGTAACAAATATGGTAGATATTAATCCAAACATATCAGTAATCACTTTAAACATCAAGGTCCTAAGTACACCAACTAAAATACGAGATTGTCAGATAGAATAAAAAAAACAAGTCCCAGTGATGTGTTATCTACAAGAAATCCGCATTAAATATATATACTGTACATACAGGTTGAAGAAAAGAGATGAAGATATACCCTCTTGACACTAATAAAAAGAAACAGAACTAAATATATTAATTCTACACAGATCAGACTTCAGAGCTAGGGAAGTTGTCATGGATAAAAGGGAGCATTGCATAATGATAAAGGGGTCAATTATCCATGAATACATAGCAATCTTTAACATGTATTCATCCACCAATAGAGAGAGAAAAAAGTGAAGACGAAAACCACAGTGAGAAGGAGATGAATCCAGAATTACACTGGAGACCTGCACACCCTCTGTCAGAAATGGGCAGACCCAGCAATCCACAGTTACACTGGAGACCTGAACACCCTCTATCAGAAATGGGCAGACCCAGCAATCCACAATTACACTGGAGACCTGCACACCCTCTATCAGAAATGGGCAGACCCAGCAATCCACAATTACACTGGAGACCTGCACACCCTCTATCAGAAATGGGCAGACCCAGCAATCCACAATTACACTGGAGACCTGCACACCCTCTATCAGAAATGGGAAGATCCAGAAGGCAGGAAATCAGCGAGGATGTAGCTGAACTCGATAACTTCATCAAACCACTAGAGTCAATTGACATCTGGAAGCTATTTCACCCAACCAGAGCAGAAGACACATTCTACTGAAGCTCATCTGGGGTATGTACTAAGATAAAACACTTTCTGGGATGTAACATGCACCTTAAAATATCTAAAAGAACAAAATTCACACAGTGTTTGCTCTCAGACTACATTAAGATTCAACTAGAAGTCAATAAGAGAATGGTAGTTGGCATATCCCAAAATACTTGGAGATTAAATAACAGACTCTTACATAAGTCAAAGGAGAAATCTCAAGGGAGACTAAAACATTTTTAACTAAATCATAATGAAAATACAATTGCTTAAACACGGCAGAGCACAGAAGGAAATTTATACTTATCAAATGCATATGTTAGAAAAGAAGAAAAATGTAAACTAAAAATATCTAAACATCTACCTTAAGCAACTATAATCCAAGGTGTAGAAAAAAATAAAAAGAAAATTCAATCCAAAGCATAAAAAAAAGAAATAATAAAAATTAGAGTAGAAATTAATGAAATTAAAAACAGAAAATCAATATAGAAAATCAACAAAAACCCAAATTCATTCTATTGAAAGTTCAATAAAATTGATAAACCTCTAGCCAGGATAGAAAAAAAAAGACACAAAATAATTACTAGTATCAGAAATAAAAGGCATTAACACAAATAGTATAGACATAAAAAGTATAGTAATTATGTATTATGAAAAATATGCCCACAAGTGTAATAACCCAGATGCCAGATGAAATGAACCAATGTTTTTAAAGACAAAACTCACTCAAGAAGAAATAGACTATTTGAATAAACCTGTATCTACTTAAAAAATTGGAGCTCCACACCCATGTGGGTTCACTGGTGAATTCTACCAAACATTTAAGAAGCAATTATATCATTTCTCTACAATCTCTTTCAAAAGATAGAAGCAGAAGAAATATTTCCTAACTCATTTTTTTTTGAGACCAGCATTACAATAATTTGAAAAGCAGATGAACATTACTGGAAACTAAACTGTAGACAAATGTTATTCATGAACAGAGATGCAAAATCCTCAACAAAAACACTAGCAGATGGAATCGAACAATGTATAAAAAGAATTATACAGCACAACCAAATGGGATTTATTTGGGATGCAAAAACTTGTCCAACAAGTGGAAATCAATTAAAGTAACCCATATTATCAACGAGCAAAAGAAGAAGAGTCACATGACCATATCTATAGATGCAGAAGAAAACATCTGACAAAATCTAACACCCATTGACAATAAAATCTTTTAGCAAACTTGGAGTAGAGGGAAGCTTCCTCAGTACATAAGAAACATCTATAAAAAAAAAGCAACAGTTAACAGACTTAATATTGAGATTTGATTCCTTCCCACTAAGATCAGGTACAACATTAGGATGTCCCCTTTCTCCGTCCCTCTTAAAAATCATAGTGAACATCCTACCTAAAGCAAAAACACAAGACAAGACAAGAAAACATAAGTAGATAGAGAAGAAATGAGTTAAAATGCCTTTGTTCACAGATTATTTGTAAAAAAAAAATACAAAAGAATAACAAAACTCTTTTAAAACTGATAAGTATAACAAGATTATGAGAGACTAGGTTAATATACAGAAGCATATGAAAAGATGTACAAGTCATATATTCTTCAGACATTGGGAATTTAAAGCAGCAATAAGATACCACCACCCACTGATTAAAATGACCAAAATCCTAAAGTCTGGCAACACTAAAATGATGGCAAAGATGCAGAAATTCTCACTGGTTGTTGCTGGGATACAAAATGGTTCAGACACCTTAGAAAAGTCTGCCAATTTCTTACAAAACTAAGCACATCCTTATTATAAGACCCAGTTATCATGCTCTGATACTTACCCAAACTGCTCAAAAACATATATCCACCCCAAAACCTGCACATGGATATTTACAGAAACTTTGTTCATAATTGCTGAAACTTAGAAACAACCACTATGCCCTTCCGTAGGTGGTGAATAAACTGTGGTTCGTCTGCTTAATACAATATTATTCAGCACTAAACCTGCATGAGCTATCAAGCTGTAAAAAGACATGGAAGAACCTTAAATGTATCATATATCAATATATTACTAAGTAAGAGGAGCCAATCAGAAAAAGCTATCCATTGTCTGATTCCCGCTAGAGGGCGCTATTGATGATCCCCTATTCTTTTTAAAATTTGTTCTTAGTCTCTCCCAGGAAGGGAAAGATATGATAAAGACCAACAGCTCCCAAATACACCCCTACACACACACACACACACACACACACACACACACATTACATTTTTCTAGAAAGGACACTCAAATGGATAGAACAGTTAGCAGAACAATGTTTTTCTGCTGCCTGCACAGGTGTGCCTTGTGCAGAATTCTTTGATTATCAATACTGATGATTTCTTTTTTAAAATGACAATGCCTGGTAGCCTATTAAATCCTAATATGGAATGATTAGTGCTAAACAGAGACTCTGCGAAGTGTTTTGCGAAGAGCAGAAAGAAAACCTGAAAACTTGAGAGTCACTGACAAGAAGTCCAGAAGGAAGAGAAGCAGGAATTAGACGGCAAAGGCCCCCGTGAGCCTGAGTTTGGATTCAACGGTAAGTCCCTGTGTGCTTACACAGCTAACATGGTCTCTACTTAAATGTCACCTGCTCTGAGACCCATTCCCTGACCACCAGGTGACAGGGACCTCTGTCCTCCAAGCATGCCTATTGTTCAGACACTTTTACTTCCTCTCCTGCCTGTTTTCTTTACAACAGCTTTTTTTTTTCTATGACCAAGCAGATTATATGGCCCAGGGTGGGCATTCGATAAGTAAAGGCATAATGAATACAATGGGGGGTATTTGTGGCAAGGCTGGGTCACCCTGTACATGTGGCTAGAAGTGCTGTTTCAAAAAGGTATATCTCATTAACCTCAAAGCAGAGAATTGATACCCAAGCATTTTGTAACCTGGCCTTAGACTTAGCATGCTCCTCTTCCATGCTTACCTGCTATCGTTTCCAGACAGGTGAACCCCAGGTTGTCTTGCTAAAATAAGCAGACACGAGCCAGCCTCCCCTCAAACCTGGAGGGTGTGGCAGATGTCAACAGCATAGGACACATCTTCAAACCATCCTAGGGAAAGCTCATTATTAAACACACCAATTAATAGGATTAAAAAAATTCTGCATGCCTACACTCATTAGATTCACTTGTAACCTCCAAAGCGCTTCATTCTTGCTGACACCTTGGCCCTGGAAATTCTTACTGTTGGCACCATCAGCACTGCACCGTTCTCCACGTCCCCGAGCCAAGGTGTGTGTTGACCAAATGGCGAATTGCTTGAGGAATGGGCGGAGAGGCACTCCCAGACAACGCGGCGAGAAAAACAGGCAAGGAACACAGCGGGTCTTTTTCTCCAGAGCGTGTGGATGAGGGTGTTCCACCTGAACCTCTCATCACGGGTACAATTTCTCTCTAGTTCTTACGGATATAGATAAAGCTCTTCCAGAGACAACCTGAAAAGTGTCAGGCATGGATATGTCTCCACTGAAACTCCTGTGGACCTTGCTGCTGACAGCCTTGCACATCTACGGAGGGTGCGACTCCGCCGTGACCTGAGCATCAACACATCCCACAGGGATCAAAGTGACTGCGATTTCAATGGAGAATTCGCCACCCCGGGGCCCCTGCTTACTGGCGTCCGTCTGGCTGTATGTAAGGGCCGCACCTCTGATTCTCATCTGCTTATTCAGAGGGGTTCAAGTATGGACAAAATGATTCATTCTGACCAGCTCCCGAGAGACGGATGTATAAACGGGGATGCCCATTGTATCGGTGGATAATAACGTGGGCTCTCGCTGAATAACAGTAGCCATCAATGGAATTGTTTCCTAAGAACTCAAGTTTCCTCGCAAAATCAGTCATAGACCACCATCTTTGCGTTAGTTAGTTGTTCATCTACTGTAATAATCTCTCAGGTAATTTTGCCAGGGAGTTAAAGGCACTGGAATTACTCGGCATATTTCTGTGATAGGAGGCTGTTAGGAGTGAGATCAAAGACAGTGCTAATTAAGCATGATAGGGTTGACGAATCCCCACAAAGTCACTAGACCACTAGTTGAAACTACAGCCTAATCCAGCCCGTAGAGTAAAAACAGAAATCAAAATCAGTTTGTCGGTGATAGAAGTTCTCAACACATGCTGTGGTCATTGGTCATGTTTACCCTTTCCCATGAAAGATCACCCGTTTGCCTGATTCAGGAATATATTTTTACACTAACGATTTCTTCTTAAATAGACTATGCTCCTGCGAATTCCGGATCACCCCTGTCTTTCTCGCTGGTGCACGCAATTCTGCTATCCCTGCCCCACGTATCCGGAAATCACTCCAGAAAATGGTAGACATTGATTGGAAGAGCTGAGAGTCATTAGCTTCGGACGCCATTAGCAGTGAAGAGATGAACATTGATAGACATGGGTTTCCTGATCTCAGCACTAAATGGGTCTACTGCCCGGCGAGCCACCCGGTTCTGCTTAACTCGGAGCATGTAAACATTGATTTTCTCCGTGAGTTCAGGTTCACGGAGCAGTCTGAGGCTGAGTCTTCCAATGCAGAACAAATTAAGATGTTGCCAGCACCAAGTAGATTTGACAGGTCAGAAAGCATAAAAAAGGGATTATCTTAGAGGCGGTTCAGTGAGCAGCTGTAAACGATACATCTGAGTATTCTCCCGGAGACGGTTTCTTGCACGTCTGGGGGAATTTTTCAAAACACAAAATATTTGAGTTGCGATAAAATAAAAATACTGAAAATAATTAATATTCATTGAAACTCTTAATGTTCGATAGCATAATGTATCACTGAGAACACGCTAAGTGCCTTACCTACAAGGAGAGGCAGACGCAAGCTCCCAGGTTTTCATATGGAAAACAATAAAACAATGAAGAAACAATTCAAGAATAGACTGTGTACTCACAACCGTAAACCTACTTTTGTCTCACCCTGTGTGTAATAAATGTGGGAGGAATAGTATTATTAGACAGTCATAGATACTAAATGAGTGTATTCTCACTGACTCTATACGCACTGAGGCTCGAGGGTGATACACGCGTTTGTTTACACGTCGGTTAGAGGCAGAGGTTGAACCCTCTCCCTTGCCTCGTGCATGAATTCTTGAAGACATTCAAGAATTAAAAGGTGAGTGAGAGAACAAAATGGCAGGCTTTATGCCCATAAATTTAACACCACAGTCAATTCTTCGAGAAATGCAACTTAACAAAATTGACTGAAACAAATATAAAACCTGAATAGCCCTTTATCTAGCAAAGGAATTGAATTAATAATTGAGAAAATTTACTCCATAAAAATTCTAAGCCTAGTTTGTTTCATCGGTCTATTAATTCAAAGACTAAAAAGTAAATACTCCCACTTCTTGGAAAGCAGAGGGGGAAACACAGACTAATTCATTGTCCAACATTAACTGAAACGAGCCGGATAAAGACATTGTAAGAGAGGAAAATTAACCCTTTATGAACATTGACAAAGACGAACAGATGAAACACCAAAATATATAAAAGGAACAGTACGTGGTGAACCACGTTATATCCCTAAAGTGTAAGATGAATTGTGTCATTAAATATCAAAATAATTTATTATGTTAACTATATATTTTATAAATTAAAATATTAAAAAATTGGGTAATTTTCAGCCCTGGCCGGTTGGCTCAGTAGTAGAGCGTCGGCCAGGAGTGCAGGAGTCCCGGGTTCGATTCCCAGCCAGGGCACACAGGAGAAGCACCCATTTGCTTCTCCACCCCTCCCCCTCTCCTTCCTCTCTGTCTCTCTCTTCCCCTCCCACAGCCAAGGCTCCATTGGAGCAAAGTTGGCCCGGGCGCTGAGGATGGCTCCATGGCTCTGCCTCAGGCGCTAGAATAGCTCTGGTTGCAACAGAGCCATGCCCCAGATGGGCAGAGCATTGTCCCCTGGTGGGTATGCCGGGTGGATCCTAATCAGGCACATGTGGGAGTCTGTCTGACTGCCTCCTCGTTTCCAACTTCAGAAAAATAAAAAATTGGATAATTTTCAACCTTAATTCTAATTAAAGTTCTCAGCATACAAAAATAAAACTTCTTTAAATCAATAAAAGTCATTCAAAAAAATATATAGCTAACTTTACACTTAACAGGAAAAATAATGCTTTGTTCCTGTGATTGGGAACAATTCTTCTATCATCATTTCTGGTCACCATTGCTCTGGAGGTCCTAAACAGTGGAAAGAAGTAATAACAATAAAAATATATGTCCAGATAACATAAATAAAGAAGAATGCTCATAGCAATTCTATTCATAATAGCCAAAATTGGACAAAGTCCAAATGTCCATCGACAGCAGAATGGAATAAACCAGGGGTCTCAAAGTCGCGGCCCGCGGGCCGCATGCAGCCCGCCGAACTATTTTGTGCAGCCCACAGACTAATCCACGAAGTTCAAAATATTTTGGATAAAATTAAGTAAGCCTAGGGGCCTACTTGTATTTTTTATTTCTCTAGCATCCTAGCTAGAGATTAGCTTAGTTAACAGCAGTTGTGATGCGAACTACAGTTTCTGGTCATTTTGTGACACTGAGTAAACTGCATGTACGATTGTGTTTGTTGTACTGATTTTTTTTTGTTTTCAACTGCAGTGAGAAAAGTGTTGCGTAACAGTTGCCTTTTGTAGACCTAGTGCGGCCCGCCAAAGGGCTGTGATCTTGCTCTGCGGCCCACATGCTAAGTTGAGTTTGAGACCCCTGGAATAAACCATGGTGACTTATAATTCAGCAAACTACTGGCTCCCGTGAGTGAATGTCCAAGTGTTGAAAAAGCAGTAGAAGCCCTGGCCGGTTGGCTCAGCGGTAGAGCGTCGGCCTAGCGTGCGGAGGACCCGGGTTCGATTCGCGGCCAGGGCACATAGGAGAAGCGCCCATTTGCTTCTCCACCCCTCCGCCGCGCTTTCCTCTCTGTCTCTCTCTTCCCCTCCCGCGGCTGAGGCTCCATTGGAGCAAAGATGGCCCGGGCGCTGAGGATGGCTCTGTGACCTCTGCCTCAGGCGCTAGAGTGGCTCTGGTCGCAATATGGCGACGCCCAGGATGGGCAGAGCATCGCCCCCTGGTGGGCAGAGCTTCGCCCCATGGTGGGCGTGCCGGGTGGATCCCGGTCGGGCGCATGCGGGAGTCTGTCTGACTGTCTCTCCCTGTTTCCAGCTTCAGAAAAATGAAAAAAAAAAAAAAAAAAAGAAAAAGCAGTAGAAGCCAGACATTAAGCAGTACATAGTATAATGTTCTATTTATATGAAGTTCTTCACCAGGAAGGGTGAAGGCATGGTGGTAACAATCAGAACACATATTGTGTCTTGAGCAGGAATTGAAGGAACAGTGCTACAGACAAGCCTTCTAGAAAAATGGAAAGATTCAGTATCTTAGTAAGGGTGCCGGTTACACAGGTGCATACAGTTGACAAAAATCACCACCTGTACCCTGAAGATCTGTATGCAGCTCACACTGTAGAAATTTACCTCAAAAAATTAAAAAGAACTGTAAGCCAAAAAACTGAAACTTCATTAGTGGTATAGGTCCTAAGTATGGGTTCTGAAACAACCTGTTAAATATATAAAGGCTTAAAATGAATAACTATGTTGAGGATTTTTAAAAAAAAAACACTAAAAAGCACAGAATGAAAGCAGCAGAGTACAAGTCATGAGACCCACACACTACACTTAACAGGAACGTGTTAGCAGCCCACCACATGATTTTGGTCCAGGTGTCTGTGGGTTCTCGCCCTGGACAAGGAGAGTGACACCCCTTCAGCCACTTTCAGCACTGTGCTGGACCTCTATCAGGAATGTCCCACCCTGTAAGACACGCTCTGATCTCTGTTGTTCCACTTGTCAGGTCTCACAGAATGTCCAAGCCTCTCTGCTCCTGAACATCTGCTTTCCTGGTCCACCATCATGAGAACACAGAACCCACACAAAGATAAAGACCTATCTGGGGGGGAGGGGCTTCAGCTGTCACTCCACGGTAAGGAAGCATGACAATATTTACACTGAGAGTTTCCTTAAAGCCATCAGGGCCACCCACAGCTGGAACTGGATGCGATGGGGCTGGGGAAAGTGGAGGCGAGAGCAATGAGGTTTATCCGTTAAACTGAAGAAACGTCGTAAGGAATCTGAAGTGGAGGAGAAACCATGAAATTATCGGAGTCCTGGTACAAACAGGCTGATCGACAACCCGAAGGTTAAATTTTACTGATCCATATTCGAATACGGCAAAACACGGCTGAGCTAGATGTCACTGTAACTCATACACCAGGGGGCAGAAAAGCACTGATCCCCTAACGCTTGAGTATGATGCAGACAGAAGCAAAATTTTAAGGGTTGCATGGGCAAGAAATCGGGATCCACGTGACCTGAGACTTTGTTTCGGTTCTCATCAATGTACTCTTTAGTTTTTTCCACCTGACTTTAAAAATATGTCAAGTGCTCAAATGCTCTTTCAATCTTTTTTAATAATATGGATAAATTGTGTGGGTAGATTTAATCGATGCAAATTTACCCAAGTTTAACACTTGATTAAAAAAAAAAAGTAACTAAGTCACTGACATAAATAATCCTAAATTTGCTTTTTATTACATGAGAGATAAGAAAAGGATTAAAATATGGAGATTTATTATCGGGGGGAAAAATCAAGTGTCAGAGAAAAATTTGTTTACAATACATACCTCAAAAAAAAGAAAAGAAAAACAAAAACAGAAAAAAGCCCTCTCATTTTAGGTACTTACTTAAAGTTATTCACTAAAAATTAAATGGAGTTTAATGTCAAATAACATTATGTCAACAGAGTGTTTTACTTTAGAATAATTTATGCCGTTCCTTCAAGAGTATCAGCAAGTGGGAATGATGACAAGAATGTGTCCGCTGTCTGATCTTTGCTTTTATCCTGGGGTCCTCCGTATCTGTGTGGGTTCGTTGTTTTACCACTGGTTCTCCTTGACCTTTTTTCCCTGCCCTGCCTCATAAACAAGTGAGAAAGTCTTCTGGTTCCACTCTCAAGAACGTGGATGCTAATAAAACAGACTCACCAATTCTCAAAGTGCTGAGCCTTTGGTGAGAGCAAGGACCCAGAATTCGGAGAATGTTACCGTAATGAAATGTTCTGTGGACCATCTTAACATACAATTATTCAACGCAAAGCATTGGTTAGAAAGTATGGCAGTGCCTAGTCTCCAAATTGCATTTTATAAAGTGCAATTAGATGATTGTATTGGCCACCTCCTCATCCAACTCCCCAGCCAGGAAGCTCCTCCCACAAAGTAGGCTCGGTTGAGCATATCAATCCTACCTGCCCAAACACCTGCCTGAGCTCCCACGTGATGAGGGAAAACGCTGAACGGAAAGGCATAAATGATTGTCCTAGAGTCCTTCCCTGGTTGGTTCACAGCCAGTAGTGTTCCTCGCTTCCAGTGTTCAGCTGGAACCAATTCACATGAATGCGTGAGTCCTTTCACAACGCTCAAGCCCGGGCAGCTCGGAATCGGTCAGCAACTGCTGGATACTAACGTGACTAAAAACTCCTGACTCGGAGCTACCAAGACTCAAATAGAAAGTAAGCAGAAGCCACAAAAATTAGAAGGGCTTTATCTGTCATCATTCATCACAACTGTGTTAACTAGTGGGATGCAAACTTTGAAACAGATGAAGGAGTTACTGAGTGGTTAAGAACACAGCTGTTTCCCCCGCAGAGAATTATCCAATGAGCAGTAATAAAAGGGTAATGGGCGATAAGGGTCAGGCATAGAGAGTAGCCTTTCTAAAGCCTTTCTAGGGCCCTGGCTGGTTGGTTCAGTGGTAGACCATTGGCCCAGCGTGTGGAAGTGCGTGTGGATGTCCCAGGTTCAATTCCCAATCAGGGCACACAGAAAAAACACTCATCTTCTCCTCCACTCCCACTTCTTTCTCTCTCTCTTGCCCTCCCACAGCCATGGTTCAATTGGAGTGAGTTGGCCCCAGGTGCTAAGGATGACTTCATGGTCTCCACCTCAGGTGCTAAGAAGAGCTCGGTTGCTGAGCAACACAGCAACACCCCAGATGGGCAGAGCTTCCCCCCACCAGGGGGCTTGCCGGGTGGATCCCAATCAGGGTGCATGTAGGAGTCTGTCTCTGCCTCCCCTCCTCTCACTGAATTTAAACTAAAAGAACAGAAAAAAAGGCTTTCTAAAGCACATTTTCCCAAGCTATGTAGTGTCTCCTGTGAATTTTCTTAACTAGAAGGGCCAGAGACAGGGAAAGGGTTTGTGTAACTCCTTCCTGTAACTGAAGACAAAGAAACGAAAGGATTTTCTCTCTGCTCATCTCCTGTCAGGGAACGTGGAACCTCGTGATGAAAAGCAGGCAAGAGTAAAATAAAAGCAGGAAACATCTGCGTTTGGTATTTGGTGATGACGTCGTTATGCCAACATAGTACCCCATGCCTGTACTGTCACATCACAGTTACCTGTCCCAGTCACGTATGCCGAGCATGTCCAGCAGCCATGGGTGCAGGGGAGCAGCGTGGAAGGGACTGAGGTTCCAAAGACAAGTTCAAGGCGCCTCCCAACCAGGTCCCTCTCAAAACAATGTTGGCAGCATCCCTGGTTTCTGTAACACACACACAACGTCCCCACCTTCTGGGCGCTAGGGTGCTGATATTCAACACCCCTTCATCTTGCCTGCACTGCAGAACCTCTCGATAATAACAGCAGTGACACGGGCCGAGGTCACCACGCTGCCCTCATTACTGACAAGGCAATGGAGGACACTTGTCCCTGATGGGGGACAACCGCGAGCCGCCCTGGCCCCACTCCACACTCCACACACGGCGCCGGGCAGGAGAGAAGGACGCATTCAGTAGAGAAGACAAGCTGTCCCAGGAGAAGGGCCGGCCGCCCACCCTGGGGTGTGAGGGAGTCGGACAAGGTCCAGGGACTCCTCCTTGTGGAGGCATGAGCCAAGGAGAAAGTCCACACACACACACACACACACACACACACACGAGTGGGCACAGGGCCTGACTACTCACAATGCCGCGGGCTCTGGGGTCAGGGGTTCTGCCGGCACACAGCGCACACCTGAGATGCTCAGCAGCATCTCCTCTAGCTCAGCCCTAACACGTCAGCGATGACGTCACTGCCTTCACTACGAGGGACTTAGAATTTCCCCGTTGCCTTTCTGGGCTCAAGGCTGGGCATCACTTTGAATTTCAGGATCCCAAGGATTAACTTTCTGTCGTAACAGGACCTCAAGACTTTCTAGGAAAAAAAGAGTAAAACACATTGATTAAAAAAGAAAAAAGCATTGAAGTACCTTTGCTCCTTGCTATTAAATTCCGGGACTTCGTACACTAGCAGCGCTCCCGTGGACGTTGCCAAGGAAGCGGCGGGTGGAGTTTCTCAGCATCACACCCACTGCTCTCAGAATTGGCATGGGAGCTCAGAGCCCCGGGGTTGTGCAGAAGAGGATGCACTCACTGCTCCCATGTCCTCATGAAGAAAGACGTCTCCCTCTGCATTGTAACGAGCACCGTAAAAACCACCCACAGAGCAGACCACAGACTACAGGCTCTGTAGTCAAACCACACCCTTGGTACTGAACGCAAACCACATAGTCTCAGGAAATATGGTCAAGGAAACGGAGGTCAAAAGCCTGGTCACAGATCTTCCTAAACTTCCCAAACTCCACAGAGGCTGTCCGTCGCCATGATGCTGAGAGATCACGGGGCCCTTCCTGCTAACTCAGAACAGAACTGCTTTGAAAAGCAGGTCACTCTCACTTCCCTTTAGTGCACTTCTTTCCGCTGAACGATTTTGCTTCTCTCAAATCATCCCAACCCTACCGGCCATTGGACGACTTAATGTTGACGCCCTTCCTCAGAACGTTGATCTTCTGTAATAGCCGGCATTTATTCGAGTGCTAGAGAATTAAGATGGCACACCACTTATCCTTTGAAAGAAGAAAATGGTCACATCGCTACAAAAAATGTTTTTCATAAAAAGGCATCACAGAATTGTCCACTTGAAATCAACATCATCCTTTCAAACCCGAGCCATCCCGATACGTTTAGTAAAAAAAAAAAAAAAAAAAAAAAAAAGACATCAGCTTGCACTTGGATGTGTTGTCATTGAGGGAAACAGTAAGAAGGTATATTGTCTGTAGAGAATTTAAAATTTTGGCCCAGGCCAGGTGGCTCAGTAGATAAAGCATTGTCATGAGGCATCGAAGTCGCAGGTTTGATCCCTGGTCAGGGCGCCTACGAGAAGCAATCGATGAGTGCACAACTAAAAGGAACAGCTACATAGAACAAGGTGTTCATACCTCTCTCTCTCTCTCTCTCTCTCTCCCCCTTGTCCCTCCCCCTCTCTCTTCATCTCTCTCTTTCTCTCTCAAATCAATGGAAAATTCAAAAAAATAAATAAATGGCCTGACGCCTTGTAATTATAAGAAATATCAGTGATAAAATAATCCACGTGACGGTGCATACCCCTCCCTCACACTCTCACCCACCTCGGTCCATCACTGGTGGTACAGTCCAGTCTCAGATTTGTACACACAGGCAGGTAGCATTAGGCTGGTCTAATGGTCGGCGGTGGTTTGTCGAGTCCAAGGTCTGAGCACATGGTCTGAGCAGGATACACCGCAGTCCCTTCCTAAGACTGGGACACGTGCCATAGACATGGTGTCTCCATCACCCTGTGGTGTTGGAACTGGGTAAGCCCGGAGCCGGTCAGCGCTCACAGTGCTGAGGGAACTGTCCTGGAGACAGAGCCGTCGTCGAGAAGTTAGGAGTGAAAGATTCCTGGTGACGTGTTTGAGACTCCAGATGGGGGCCATTTCTGATTTGAGTCAAAAGTTCTCCTTTTAGAGGTCATTTTGCACTTCCAAATTCTGGCATTTGTGACGGAAAGTATCCCAGCTAAGAAACCATCAATACGCATATTCTAGTTCTGACATTCTTGTTAAATGCTGACCTCCTTTGAGTTGAACTGCCTCTAGCCTTTGAGTTCAGCCCAGTGCTGCGTGCTCTCTGAAGTCTCCTGCATGTGTTCAACAGGCTGACCGGTTGTCTTCTGAGCTCCCCTGGAACCATCCGTGTGACTTGCTCACAGTGTCACCGTGCGGTTTCCGCCATCACCTCCTGCTGATCTGCTCTGGAAGGTAACAGGTGTGAAGGGTTAAACTATCTGTAAAATACATTTACAATTAAACAGAGAGTCATCGGTCGTACAACTGCTTAGTCGTAAATGCTGCAGATATTGTCACTCAGATCTTACACTTAATTTTCCCTGAGATTCTCTCCTTCTGTGGTCTCCGTGGTATGCCTTGTCCTTCTCACACTAAACTAGGATCGATGCTTTCTCCTTGGACAATGAGTGCTTCCACTGCTCCTCAAGGTGCCTTCCAGGATGAAAGGGAAACCTTCTAGGTGCGGTGGCCAATGGGCTGTGGCTTAGGGCTCCACTTTCTCCTCCACGACTGCCTGGTGCCCTTACCAGGTCGTCAGGACTCTTGTTTGCCCCATTTTCTGCCGTGTCCCAGTGTCCCAACCACGGCACAGGGTTCCCCAAACATTAGCGCTCAGTCAGTTGTGTAAGAAAACTGGGTGTCACACTGCTTTCTGGGCACGTTTCTCCGCTTCCCTGCTGCTCTAGAAGTGTTCCCCCTTCCATGTCAGCGCTCGGTGCTCCTTCCACGCCCACCCCCTAGACCTCTCCACCACGACCACCGCCTGGACCCCTCTCCCGCCATGAACACCACCTGACCCCTCTCCCACCACGCCCACCGCCTGGACCCTCTCCCGCCACGCCCACCGCCTGGACCCTCTCCCGCCACGTCCACTGCCTGGACCCCTCTCCCGCCACGCCCACCCCCTAGACCTCTCCACCACGCCCACCGCCTGGACCCCTCTCCCGCCACGCCCACCCCCTAGACCTCTCCACCACGCCCACCGCCTGGACCCTCTCCCGCCACGCCCACTGCCTGGACCCTCTCCCGCCACGTCCACCGCCTGGACCCCTCTCCCACCACGTCCACTGCCTGGACCCCTCTCCCACCACGCCCACCGCCTGGACCCCTCTCCCGCCAGGCCCACCCCCTAGACCTCTCCACCACGCCCACCGCCTGGACCCTCTCCCGCCACGTCCACTGCCTGGACCCCTCTCCCACCACGCCCACCGCCTGGACCCCTCTCCCGCCAGGCCCACCCCCTAGACCTCTCCACCACGCCCACCGCCTGGACCCTCTCCCGCCACGCCCACTGCCTGGACCCCTCTCCCACCACGCCCACCACCTGGACCCCTCTCCTGCCATGCCCACCTCCTAGACCTCTCCACCACGACCACCGCCTGGACCCCTCTCCCGCCATGAACACCACCTGACCCCTCTCCCACCAGGACCACCGCCTGGACCTCTCCTCCACAATGCCCACCGCCTGGACCCCTCTCCCACCACCCCACTCCCTGGACCCCTCTCCTGCCAGCCCACCCCCTGGACCTCTTCTCCACCACGCCCACCGCCTGGACCCCTCTCCCGCCACGACCATCGCCTGACCCCTCTCCCGCCACGACCACCGCCTGACCCCTCTCCCGCCATGACCACCGCCTGGATCTCTCCTTCATCACGCCCACTGCCTGAACCTCACTGTGCTGACTCCCTTCCTTTGAGTCTGTGTTTCCCTCTAACTAGAAGGCTTCTACCATATTTTTTACATGATATCTTCTTTCTTTTGAAATTTGTCTTTCCTGACCTCTCCCTTCCTCGGCCATCTGGATTGGGTGCTCCTCATCTGTTCTCTGATAGTACCTTCCAAAACCCTTTGCCCTGGTAGTTATCACTCATGACTGTAACATGTGTCTGTCTCTCCCGCTGGACCGGGAGAACTCTGAGGACAGGCACGCTGCCATTTGCCTCTGTATCCGCAACACAGTGTCATCTTTTCATGCCAGGATCTGGGGTTTAGCATGAAGTCTTTTATCGACATCAAGAGAGTTGGATTCCATGCCTAAACAAGGACAGTGCAAACCATTTCTGTCTCCTGCTAAACATTCAATATCCTGGCATTAACATCATTTTATAAAGAGTGTTTCAATAATTGTGATGGTACTATACCTTTGTTATTGAATTGACTTTATTTATATTGTCATTGCTGATTCCACAGGAAAAAAAAAAAGAAACACTGCTACAGAGTAATTAATGTAGCCATAACATGGATGGGAGCAACATTACCGTAATCATCGTTTTTAAGAGGGGATAAATGGTGATGGATGAAGACTTGGTCTGGGGTGGTGAACACAGTACAGTGTTCAGATGATGTGCTGTGGAACTGCACACCTGAAACCTATATAATTTTGTTAACCACTGTCACTCCAATGAATTCAGAGAAGACAGGGAAAAGTATGAAATAGCTCACTATTCAACAATACGTTATTATGGTGGATGGTTTGCAAGATGTCTGCCGCCATCGCTTCCCCGTGGCCGTACACTTGTGTAATCCCGCCCACAAGGACTCTGGGCTTAGCCAGGTGACTTGTTTTGAACAATGAACCAATAGCAGATGTGACAAAGGCAGAGACTTGGAAAGTGCCTGTGCACTGGGCCTGGCCCTCTCATGCTGCTGGGGACATTTCTGTCATCATAGCAAGAACCCTGGGCTGGCTTGGTGGAGTGGGTAAGAGCCTTCACAGTGAAGGAAGGAGCCAACCAGGGAAGCATCCCACACCCCCCACCCCAGATGAGCCAGCCTTCTGATGACCAGATGGAACTGAAGTCTTCCCAAACCCCCGTCCCGAATACACCTGTGCGGCACAGAACGACCTCCCAGCCTACCCATGGCATCATGAGAAATAACAAACGATTCTTGCTTCTAATCACTAAGTCTGGGGGTGGTTGACTATTTGGTGAAAGCTAACTGGTAAGAGTCACAAAACTTGAATAATTGAGTTATTCCCATAACATACAAAAGCAAACCAGAAAATTATTTTAGTAGAAGTAATAAAACTGAATAATTTTATTTTATTTAGGACAGAAATAGTCTTTAGACATCAAATCTATGTCTGATGTTAAAATCCATTATGGACTCAACAAAGGTTTTTGAACATCAACCCTAGGAGCCTATATTTGTAGATTCTGTCATATAAGCTATTTTATTAATTGTTTGAGCCTCATCCTCCCAGTCAGGACCCATCTCAGCTCTGAATTAGGATGGAATTCAGAAGTATGAGGAAGAGGACCGTGGAGGAAGGAAAGGCAGTCAGTGAAGCTGCAGGACGATTTCTTTTTTTTTTTTTCCTTTTTTTTTTTTTTTTTTTTGTATTTTTTCTGAAGCTGGAAACGGGGAGAGACAGTCAGACAGACTCCCGCATGCGCCTGACCGGGATCCACCCGGCACATTCACTAGGGGCGACACTCTGCCCACCAGGGGGCGATGCTCTGCCCCTCCGGGGTGTCGCTTTGCCACGACCAGAGCCACTCTAGCACCTGGGGCAGAGGCCAAGGAGCCATCCCCAGTGCCCGGGCCATCTTTGCTCCAATGGAGCCTTGGCTGCGGGAGGGGAAGAGAGACAGAGAGGAAGGAGAGGGGGAGGGGTGGAGAAGCAGATGGGCGCTTCTCCTGTGTGCCCTGGCTGGGAATCGAACCCAGGTCCCCCGCACGCCAGGCCGACGCTCTACCGCTGAGCCAACTGGCCAGGGCGCAGGACGATTTCTACATGAGCCCCAGAAGACAAGCACTGGGGGGGAGAAGAGCCAGGTTTTGTTTTCCTTAGAGCTAACGGGAAGGGAAGAAATAAATATGTGCTTCCACTTGGTAGCAGTTTCAGGAGAAGTACAAGAATGGGGTGGCTAGTGGAGAAAAACACAGCATGAAGTGCCAGTCTTCTCTCTAGCTGTCCTCGGGAACGACATGGGGTGTTACGAAGTCCGAAGGAAAAGGAAAGACGTTGTTTTGGGGAATGCTTCTCCTGCATACGTAACGTCAGTGCACACACGTGGCGAAAACAACTTTTAAAATTATTGTCCACCATCCTTTCATTCTCTTCAGTTCATCTGAAAAGAAAAGTGGACTCTTACCTACCCTTCTGCCAGGGTACCATTGCTTTAATGCTGAGCTAGGATTGTGCTCAAGTAAATTGTGAGAGGAAAATCCAGGTTGGATGCTCCTAAAAACAAGAAACAACTTGCCCCCCTAAGGGGGAAAGGACAGAGTCACCAACTAGAGGAAGAAAGGGAATTAAAAGTCATTGAAAGAAAGCAGCGATGCCAAAGTTTGTATTGAAGAGACGCCCTCCCGGGGGAGGATGAGCAACTGCCACATGGGCTGTGGCTCTAACGGAGAGACCTCCTGGACCCTCAGATCAATGGGACAGTCCCTCAAGCAGGAAGACCACGTTGGCCTCACAGTCACCACTGTTGGACTTACCCAGAACCAGAGCTCCCCAGGGGCTGGCCAGAACAGCCAGAATCCCTCCTGCGTGCCGCGGGCACATGCGCGTTCTTGCCGAGGGCACCTGCTCATAAGGCTGTGCCCATAAATATACAACGTATTTTACATGTTTGTACGTGGTATACATATAAATGGGCTGCGATTCTGTAACTGAAACTACTTTGGGCCACGCTTCTGTGCCTGCGACATGGCTCAGGGTGGGCTCCTTCACGGGGAACGTCAGAAAGTCTTATTAAAAGCCAGTTGTTTCATTAATGCAGTAAACAAGACTACCCTGTAAGTATTCCTGAGGGGCCAGAACTGTGCTAAGCCCCAAGACACACATTGATGGATAGAAACAGATAAACTTTCTACTCCTACATTGTGTACTGTCTAGTAAAGAAGCAGATAAATACCAACCAGCCACCAAACACTGATGCATAGTCACCAAGGTTATAATTGCTGAAATCCAGAAGGTGCCGTCAACCTGCCCGGAAGCGTTTGATTGAATTGAGGAGAATGACCAAGACCTCCTCTGTGCTCCAACCAACCCTCTAGTCCAGTGTTTTTCAACCAGTGTGCCGCGGCACACTAGTGTGCCGTGATACATGGTCAGGTGTGCCGTGGGGAAATTAAACATGGGTCCCCAAACTATGGCCCACGTGCCGGATACGGCCCATGGAGGCTATTTATCTGGCCCGCCACCAACTGCCTCCATCATAAACATTCCCTTCACAACCCCTCCAGCTATCAGCAACAGGAAGAGTGGAGGCACAGGGAACGCTCACTGACCAATCACCTTCTTCTAGTGCTTACAAGCACTGATAAAATGAACAGATTCCATTTAAAGGTGCAGCTCTGGCAACAACACGTGCAACGTGGCAACCTTGAGATGTTCCTGCTCACTGAGAAACAGCATGATGGCAACACTGCTGCAATGTGCGAGGTGGTTGGCAGATGTTTGAAAACTCTCGAGAAGACGTTGTCATTTTATTTCTCTTCAGCCTTCACAGAATGCCTTGACTGGGTTAGGGACCCATACAGCTCAGTATCCGTTGCTGGAAAGGACATGACTTTAAAGGAGCAAGAGGAACTCATTGAACTGAAACAAGATCGTGGTTTAAAGCTAAAGTTTGCTGATCTTCCTTTGGACAGTTTTTGGTTATCTGTTGCCAAGGAGTTCCCCATTCTGGCCAACAAAGCTATTTTGACATTGCTCCCGTTTTCAACCACATATCTATGTGAGCTGAGCTTCTCAAGCTTGACTGCGATAAAAACTAAAAACATAGAGAGACTGAGAACTGTTGAGGAAGAGCTTCGTGTGTCTTTCTACCATTCCTGCCAGGATATCCCTTTTGTGTTCATTGAAACAGGCCCAGGTTTCACAATGAGTATAAATACATTTAGAAACTATATTATTAACTATATTTATAATATAGTTACTGTGTTAGAGTGTCATTTTGTGTCATTTTGGTAGGTGGTGTGCCCCAGGATTTTGTAAATGTAAAAAATATGCCGCGGCTCAAAAAAGGTTGAAAATCACTGCTCTAGCCCACTGAACTATCCAGCCAGGCAAAGACCTCCTCAAAGCAATGATGTTTTTGAGATACAATGAGAAGAAATGAAGGAAAACTGGATAAAGGGTAGTCAGAACAGGCTCAGGGTGCAGGAAGCCTGTGGTGAAGGGTCAGGTGGGTTCTCAAGGTCGTGAAAGAAAGAAGGTCACTGAAGCTTAATACAGAGCAGAAGGCAGGAGATCATGGGGGTGAGACCTCAGAAGTGGGGGGAGGCCAGGCTGGCCAAGGAGTGTGAACAATTCTGGGCAGTAGCCACGGAGCTTAGTAAGAGGTGTGAACAATTCGGGGCAGTAGCCGCGGAGCTGTCTCAGCCAAAGCTAACGGGCACAGATGTTCTTTTCTGAAAAGAACTCCACCGCGATGCTGGGAGCAGATCCCACGCCAGGAGCCCCACGGGGTAGAGACCCGCGGCCGCAAGGCGGGGTTCTGATAGTGTCCAAATCATCGTCTGCGAGACAAGGGGTGTCCTGTGCCCTAAGAGAAGGCTGCAAGTGATGGCCTTTCTCAAACATCCCGGTCCAAGGAAGCAAGCCTGAACTGAACTAGACGCTGCTGAGGATTCTCACCCCCGTGGCTCCGGAGACACGGTTCACGGTGTCCCTTCGAGCAGATGCATCAGCTGATGCGTCTTCTGATCTCTGGCTTACCACAATTATTCCCGCCTCCCTTCTTCTGAGGATGGGCTGCTACTTAGCAACACCCAGGACCTACACAGATTAGCACCGAGGTGGGTTGCCCAACCTTGTGAATGTACTGAACACTACTGAGCGGCACAGTCTAAAATAACCAAAGTCATAGATTTTGTTATGGGTATCTTTACCACAATGATACATTTTACAAAAATTAAAAAAAAAAAGTCTGTGAGAAAAGAGCCATGATGAGAAGAAAACTACAATAGCCCGATGTGAACGGGTCCACCCCGGGGCGGGGGGGGGGGGCAGCTGGCGGATGGGGAACCGGACAGAGACAGGGAGCTGGCTGGGTGGGCTGGCCGGAAGGGCTGGCCAGGTGGGATACCGGACAGAGACAGGGAGCTGGCTGGGTGGGCTGGCCGGGTGGATGGCCGGAAGGGCTGGCCAGGTGGGGAACCGGATAGAGACAGGGAGCTGGCCGGGTGGGCTGGCCGGGTGGCTGGCCGGAAGGGCTGGCCAGGTGGGATACCGGATAGAGACAGGGAGCTGGTTGGGTGGGCTGGCCGGGTGGATGGCCGGAAGGGCTGGCCAGGTGGGGAACCGGATAGAGACAGGAAGCTGGCCGGAAGGGCTGGCCAGGTGGGATACCGGACAGAGACAGGGAGCTGGCCGGAAGGGCTGGCCAGGTGGGATACCGGACAGAGACAGGGAGCTGGCCGGAAGGGCTGGCCAGGTGGGGAACCGGACAGAGACAGGGAGCTGGCCGGGTGGCTGGCCGGGTGGGCTGGCCGGGTGGGGAACCGGACAGAGACAGAGAGCTGGCCGGGTGGGCTGGCCGGGTGGGATACCGGACAGAGACAGAAAGAAGCCTCTTTTAAGAAGAGTCGTTTGGATTGGAGCTGCGATAGGAAGTTAGTTCACGGGAAATAAGGACGAAGGAACGGGGAGGGGGGGGGAAGGGTGAGGAAGACAGATGATAAATTCATGAAGCCCCTGAGAAACGACTGGAGATGGAGCGTGAGAGAGGGACCACAGTGTTCCACTTTCTCGTTTTTATTTTCCAACCCCTGCCCCTCGCCAGCCTTCAACAGCCCTCTTTAGATCTGTCATGTATCTATCCTCCATTTCCTCTCTTTAGAAATGAGCTCTATGCTTCACAGACTGAGTAAAAGAAAAGTGGAAAAGTTTCAGAGGTCCTCTGAGAAAACTTCGCACGCGATAGATGAGACGACTGAGCTTTGGCGAGGGTGCCCAGCTCTCCCTCGTCGCACCGTGAGACTAAATCGAAATTAAAACCCACGTACGCGGACGTCCAACACAGTGTAAGTATTGCGCCTTCCAAATGCAGAGTGCGTACCCTATTAATCTAAAGATGCTGAAAGTGTTTAGCTGCTAATTCAAAAGTAGCATTTACCCATAACTTTGAAAAGTAGAGCGTTAAGTCCATGTAACGCAAAGATAAGCTGTGGATTAATTTTTTCAGAGTCCTTAGTAACCAAGGCTTGAAAGATCATTTCTTTATGCACAAGGTATAGGGTGTGTGTGTGTGTGTGTGTGTGTGTGTGTGTGTGTGTGTGTTGAGGAGAAGGGGAAGAAGAAAATATATATATTTTTTTTTTGGCATTTTTTTTGGCTTTTTTTTTTGGCATTTTTCTGAAGCTGGAGATGGGGAGAGACAGTCAGACAGACTCCCGCATGCTCCCGACCGGGATCCACCCAGCATGCCCACCAGGGGCGACGCTCTGCCCACCAGGGGATGCTCTGCCCCTCCAGGCATCGCTCTGCCGCAACCAGAGCCACTCCAGCGCCTAGGGCAGAGGCCAAGGAGCCATCCCCAGCGCCCGGGCCATCTTTGCTCCAATGGAGCCTTGACTGCGAGAGGGGAAGAGAGAGACAGAGAGGAAGGAGGGGGGGTGGAGAAGCAAATGGGCGCTTCTCCTATGTGCCCTGGCCAGGAATTGAACCCCGGCCCCCCACACGCCAGGCCAACACTGTACCGCTGAGCCAACCGGCCAGGGCTAGAAGAAAATATATTTAAAGAAGGGAAACATATATTATAATTACAAAAAAAAAAAATAGAGGATGAAGTCTCTCAAAAAACCTAAAATATTTTCCAGGAGACACAATGTGAGATGGCAGAACAATTATAAAACGGTTTGTCAAAATCACAGAGAGCACAGTGAATATATCTATAAGCCTGACGATGACAAAAGGTCAAGGAGTGATTCTAAATAATGTTGTTCCAGAAAGCAATATAAGAAATCACAGCTGAGAAACCATGTGTCCCGTTGGTGGCAGCCGCATATAAATTACTCATAAAAAAAAATCTTCAGTAAAATTCGTTCAGTCCTACCCGTTCTGGCGTTCCACGTCCTTCTCTTAGGCTCGGGGTCAAATTTGGACGGAGAACAATCCGGAGCGTCCATCGTTTTCAAAGTCACCTGTCTCTTGTCCTAAGATTTCATGGCCCTAACGTTAATAGTATTGTTCAACCCCCCTCGTTCTCTGTGCTCCAGCTATTATCTGTCCTCCCAAGTAAAGAGTTTGTTCAGTGTGAGGCTCCTCCCATCTAAACTTGATCTCCTATTTATACATTGTCATGCCTCCTGGATTCTTCTCCTGTTTCATTCATTTCTTTTCTGACACATTTCCCCTGGTTTTTCACTGACCTCCTGGGCTTCACAAAGACATCTTATCTCTCCCCTACATTCTCGGGTTGGCCCTCACCTCTCTTATATTTATTAATTCCTACAACTTACATTTGCTAATCCACTTCCTCCAGGCTCCTATGTTTGCATTCTTCTTCAGCCCCACCCACAGGCGCGTTTATAATATTATGCCGTCTCTCCCTGTCCCCGTCCCACCGTCAGACCTCGACATCCAAGGAATGACATTTTATCTCTGAGCATGAACAGCAGAAGACACCTCACTTGTTTCTTTACTCTGGAAAACTGATAGACCTTTCTCCATCATATTAACTAGAGAAAATATATCACTGGTGTTAAGAAAGATGTTTTCATGCCTAAAGTACTTCATTACAGTAACAACGACACATACATCCGTGTGTGTGTGTGTGTGTGTGATGTGTGTGTGCGTGCATGCAAGCTACATCTCTACCCCTTCAGCCCCTCACAGATGCATACATCGTTTCTACCTCTCAGCTATTGAACACAGGAATACAGGCATATCTCTGATATCCGGTTTTCATTTTCTTTGCATGGAAAATGAAACCCCTTTCCAGGGGTCAGGTTGCTGGATCATGTGGTCATTTTATTTTTAACTTCTTGAGGAACCTCCCTGTTTCCCATAGTGGCTGCCCCAATTTAAATTCCCACCAACAGAGCACCGTCCCCTTTCTCCACGTCCTTGGCGACACTCGTTGACGACAGCCGTTCTAACAGCAAGAGGCCCCATCCATCTTCCTGATGATGTGGGGTGTTAAGGACCATGCTCTCTCCACCCTCTGCTTTCTCTCTTGTGGCTTGTCATGATCCCTCCCCCTTTTCCTTGTTGGGAATTGTCACCCCAACATATTCCACATTGATCTTTTCTTCTTGCAGGTTTTGCAGACACTGCCTCAATTGTTCCCTCTCTGAAAGAGAAGGAAGTAGAAGTCCCAGCGTGTGGAAGTCTTGGGTTCGATTCCCGGCCTTTACACAATGACCTTGGCATTGTCACAAGGTTCCCATTCTTTCGGGAAATGATTGATTACTTCTCAGGTGCGATACCTCTAAACTTTTAAAGGGAACAATGACCGGGCTTCCCCCCAAAGAAAACATTCTCCCTGTCCCCCTGACGCACATATCACTTAACTCTGTAGGGCTCGGTGTCCGAGTCTGTGAAACCAACAACCACTTCCTGTGGATTTTGAACCTGGGCAGTGTGTACCGTTCGGAGTCCATAATAATAAAGGTTTTCTCTTAGAAAGGAGCCATGATTCTTTTCCAAAAAGAAACTCAAATCTAATTAATATTAGCAGGACAAAGGGTTGCAGCAAAAAAACTGTGAAAACTTGTTAGCAAGTAAAATTTATTTTGGAAACGCATTTCAATTTATAAAGTCTTTAAATGTGAAATATACATATTTTAAAAAGCTGATTGCAGAGATGAGGTTTGAGACGGGATGTGTAAATATTTCAGTTCCTGGTACTTTCCTTCAACGCGGCCATATTTAAATATTTAGCTTTTAATGTAAACCAACACACGTCCATCACAAACTACAAAACAAAACAAAAAAAGGTATAAATAAAAAATGAAAGCAACCCTCACCTGGCCCGAGCGAGACCTGGTTCTGTTTCTCGAGGCAATGCTTCTTAACACAAACACACACAGGCTTTGCCCATCCTTTCCCGCAGGGCATCTTGGGAACCTTCCACAGCTCTGTGTACGAACGCACCTATCTTCCCACACTGCCTGCATTCTCTTCTGTGGATGTTCTGCCACCTATTAAGGGACATTTGTGTCTACGTCACTGTGTGATAACAATGCCGGAAGAGAAAGCTTTCTTAAACTTGCCCCTTTGCACACGCACACACACACTGAATGCCTAACGGTGGGGTGTATATTTATTTTTAAACTATTGTCAAAGTTTGGCTTGACAAACTTGTTCAGTGGACTGTGTAGGCGTCAAGGGAGAAAGACTATATTCACAGTGCAGATGTGGTTTAAAAAAGACCACCAAGTCTGTCACTTTGCACCGTGAGCAGCACCCTGACTTGATGACATAGTCTTCTATTGCTCAAAAATTATTATCCCATCAGAAAAGAAGTCATTGGCTTCACTGACAAATGCCTGAAGGTTGAACATTTCTTGCTGTTTCACCCTGTTTTTCTTCCTAGTAGAAACAGAAATATTAACCACCATGCATATAAAAATAGACAAAAGATACGAATTTTTATTTCACCAAAGCAGCTATGGGTTGCAAATAAACACATGGAAAAGTTGCTCAGAATCAGCCCTGGCCAGCTGGTTCAGCGGTAGAGCGTCAGCCCAACCCATAAAAGTCCTGGGTTCAATTCCCAGCCAGGGCACACAGGAGAAGCACCCATTTGTTTCTCCACCCTTTTCCCTCTCCTTTCTCTCTGTCTCTCTCTTCCCCTCCTGCAGCCAAGGCTCCATTGGAGCAAAGTTGGCCCTGGGCACTGAGGACGGCTCCATGGCCTCTGCCTCAGGAGCTAGAATGGCTCTGGTCGCAACAGAGCGACCCCCCAGATGGGCAGAGCATCGCCCCCTGGTGGGCATGCTGGGTGAATCCTGGTCGGGTGCATGCGGGAGTCTGTCTGTTTGCCTTCCTGCTTCTAACTTCAGAAAAATACAAAAAAAAAGTTGCTCAGAATTATGGGGCGTTAGAGAAATACTAGTTAAAAGCCCAAGAGGTACAAATACACAATTATCAAAATGGAAAAAATTAAAAACACCTACCATGGAAAATTTAAGTGGGGACGCTTCAGAACTATGACTGTCCACCATGGCTATTGGAAACATTTTACAATAAAATTTGGCAGTTTCTCAAAAAGTTAAAAATTCTTGAACTCTAAGCCATTAACTCCAGAAACAAGGAAAGCATATGTTCGTGTAAAAGCCGACACGTCGTTCGTGGCCAGGGAGGCTTTGTTTGTAAAAGCTAAAAACTCATATATCAACCAACAAAAATAGATTAACTGCGGTACATTCGTCCTACAGAACGCCACTTGGCGGTGGACTGCGTGAACTCTTCGTACACACTGCAAGGGATCATCTCAAAATAATTATGCTGAACAAGAGAAATCAGACCAAAAGCATCGTTTCGTGATGCCAGAAGAGGCAGACAATGCAATGAGGAAAGGAGGGAAGTCCCCGGAGCTGGAGAAGCTGGGAAGAGCGAAGGGAGAGGACTCCGCGAGATCCCTCCGGGGTGACGGGCGCGCTCGTTGTCGTGATCATGATGACGGTTTCACCGAGGAGTCAGATCTCAAAACTCACAAAGCCGTACGTATCAGAGATGTTGACTGTGTATCAACTACACCTCAGTAAAACGCTGAGATAAATGACTGCACGTGAAAATCCGAATGTGCCCCTTGTTTTGGAAAAAGCGGCGTATTCGGCAGCTCCTCCACGTTCACTCCCCTACCCTGTCCTCAGCCTGGGCTGCACGTCCTCTCCACTGGGGTCATCACGGAGGCCGTCACAGACGCCGCACAGCTGGGCTCTGGGCTCTGCCTCCCTCAATCGCCGTTCTCTTGCCTGTGCCGCAATGACCTTGAGGTGAAGCGTCCATGGCGGCTAAGTCATCCATAAAAGCTTCCAGGTATTCCCTCTGCCAGTGACATTGGCAAAAGAGAGGTCCTGAGGGCTTCCGGTGACATTAGCAAAAGAGAGGGCCTGAGGGCTTCTGCAGAACCTTCCCCCTGCAGAGCCACGTGTGTGGGAGCATCTAGGTGCAGCGTGAGGACAGGCACCTGCTGTCTCGTTTGCAGTAGCCCGACCTGCCCCCGTCTGAGAAAGGATGACATATGGCCATTTACAACAACGTGGATGGACCTTGAGAGCATTATACCGAGTGAAACAAGTAAATCAGAAAAAGCCGAGAACTATATGATTCCACACACAGGTGGGATATAAAACTGAGACTCATGGACACAGATAAAAGTGAGGTGGTTACCAGGGGGGAGGGGAGTAAAAAGGGACAGATATACTGTGATGGAAAATGATTTGACTTCGGCTGATGAGTGCACAACACAATCCACAGCTTTCGAAGTGTTTACCTGAAACCTCTGTACTCTTATTGATCCATGTCACCCTATTAAAAACAACAACAACAACTCCCAGGGTCCCTGAATGAACAGCTTCCTACCTGCGCCCGGCAGGTCTCTCAGCCACGAGCTCAGGCTGTGAGCTCACACTCGGGGTTCTCTCCAAGGATTGCGGGGATCTCTCTCTTCCATACCCTGCCCACTGCCACCTAGCATTACAGTTATTCTTTGCTTTTTACTTTTTATAGGGTTTTAACTAAAAGGGAAATAAATAACCCAGTGTCATGTTATTTACCCATGAAGAATCAATAGTGGACCAAAATTAAGATTTCTTTCTGTTGGTTTCATTATGTCTTTAAATTTCTGATAGAACGTCTTCTGGGCTATCATAACTGGTCACTGTTCTGAAACATGACTGACATCCACAGAAGTGAATCCTGCATGCTTCACTTGTTGAAGTTCATGAATAGCAAGATGTAGCGGCATAAACATTGCAACTGGGATGATCCCCCCCCCCCATTTCCATAACTAGCGGTATTGGTGCAGGTCCCTGCCTCTCTCATAACACCGGGAGACACTCACAGCCATCACTAGCATAAGCCGGGGCTTCTAGAACTTCTGTACTTTGGTTTCTCCAAAACAGAGTTTTTGTTTTATTAACAATGAAATAGTCACGATAAGAAAAAAAGAAGAATCAGTGTTTTTATTTTTATCTTTATTTGTCTTATCCCCTTGTAATGGTAATTACTCATTTTTTCTAATACTTATTGATTTGAGAGAGAGAGAGAGAGAAAGAGAGACATTGATTTGTTTTTCCACTCACTTAGGCATTTATTAAGTTGTTTTCTGTATGTGCCCTGACCTGGGATCAAACCCTCAACTTAGTATCGGATCAACGCTCTAACCAACTCAACTTTTTTTTTTTTAATGAATGAATGAACTGATATCGCTGAGAACGAAAGGTCAAACAGGTAGGTGAGCAACAGGACAATTTTAAGAACTGCATTCCTAAGCGCCATCTCAAGAGCAAGTCTCCTCCGTGCCCGCTCACTGCCCCGCCCTGCCTTGCCCAGCCTTGCTCTCAATTTTCCTTCCGGGTGATTGGGTATTGCCAGATAAAAAACGACTCGGAAGATGTCAGATCGTTAGCTGCAATTCATCAGGTGCAGACGGGGACTTACCTTCTCCAGGCTCCTGTACGCATGAGGCACCTTCCAGCCAGCACCCGTCACGTGGCGTGCCATCTGCTCACGTACATCTCGGACTCTCTCCGTGTAAGTTGTCTCAGATCCGAGCGGATGAACAAAATGCGATGGAGGCTTAGTAACACTTGCAAGGGGGCTCTACAATTTTAGACGCGAGAAACACAGACCAACAGGCGTTCAGATAGCTCCACTAAGGATCTTCACGTCTCCCTGAGGTGGGGAGTCCCCCTCCCCACCCCCACAGCCCGGTGCAGACAGCATGACCAGCCTCCCGCAGGTGACGTTTTGTGGTCTGCGGAGCCCTGAGAGGTCGACTCTGAAATTAACTTTTTGGCTGACTCAACCTCCGCTCAGTGGGAAGACGGAGAAGTTCAGCCTCCAGCACCAATCCCTTTAACAGTAATTATCCGACCTGTTCCAGATGAAATTTAGAATGGAGTCGCCAGGTCAGGCAATCTCCTCAAACTTTAATAGGAGTTAATTATTCATTGATCAAACTCATTTACACCTAATTACATTTCTCCCGCAGTAGAAAACAGAAGGTAAGGTGGGTGATGTTCTTCTCCTTGGGGGCGTATTGGATGTGAAAAACAACGGGAAAAATTAGGACACGTACGTTTCGTGAATGCTCATGGGGCCACTGAATGGCTGCTGACTTAAGATATAATTCCTTCTGGTGAATTCATGATGTGACTGTCATTTCTGCAAACACTTCCAAATTTCGGTCATTGCTGTAGCAAGAAGAATGTAGTCTTATGATAGACAACAGGTAGATCCAAAACATGTGGCGGTGAACCTGAACAAAATCACAGAGGCTGAATTTTACGCAGTTCACATGACAGTTTTACGAAGCGTAATCAACGGCGCTTCGCCGTAAATATGGAGAACAAAAAACACAAGACTTGGGGCTCAGTGTGGAATTGCGGTTTTACAACCAATTTTTATGCCACCTTCCCCAAAGCCTCTGAAACAAACGGCAGAATCGTCAGTCAATGACGCGGTGAGATGGGAGGCTTCGCCCTGGAAAAACAACATATGTTCAGACTAAAAGGAATGTTCCGCCCATCTCACTTTTAACAGTCCTCAGTTACAATATGCTGCTTGAAATATGTTGCTTTCTGTTATAGAGTGCTTTCTAATACGGAACATATTTCAAAGTTGTAAATTTTTTGCTTTGGGAATGTAATTTCTTTTTTTTTTTTTTTCCAAAGGCATCGTTTTGAATGTGTTGTTTTCCTCAGGGGGAGGGGGTAAGATTGACAGTTCCCCTTCCGACCCCACAGATTATCAATTAAAATCATGTCTGAGAAAGCCAGTCACCATACGGAAGCCATTATAAATAGATTTTATACAAGGTCTGAGCTTCTAAGGCCAAATATGAAATCTATTGCTAAATCCTTAAGGTGCTTTACACCTGTGTTATTATTTCAGCTATAATGATATAGTGGTGATCTAAAATTCGAGTGAGAGCCTCCAAGTCATGGCGGGTTTCAGGACCAGCGTCCACGCAACATCTCAAACCCCTGTGTCGCTAAATACAGTAACTGAGTCTGTGCTACAGGCGTATTTAACTTCTCCCTTTTGGGGAACAAAATATTATTCATTCCTTTTTTTTTTTTTTTTTTTTTTTTTGGAAAGACAGAGTAAGGCTTGCTCAAGTTCACACACGGTTGATTTGGGGACGTCCCATACTTTTCTAGAATTTAACTGCATCAGAATTGTCTGTTTCTAGGTTTGTCACTCCAACAAACTGTGACTGAGACATGCATTTTCTTTTCAGCCAGAAACAGACAAAAAATATTCTGCACATAGAAAACTTTCAATCAATACTTGTTGGTTTGGTAAAATAACGGACGGAGGTGTGGATGCAGGCACCAGACGTCACAACGGGCTGCCTGACCAATTGGAATGCTGACCGCCACAGATATTGGACAACCCAGCCCCGTGTCCTCTGGGAATCTGAGGAATGGCTTAAAATAAAAGTCTAAAATGCAACTCATGTGCCAATTAGATTTCGGGGCATCCGCGGAAATCTTCCCTGACTCATGCAAATGTTTTCGCTGGAGAAGACAGAGCCTTGGAGTTCCTCCTCAGAAACAGTGACAATTTTGAAGATATTTAAATTCCTTGAATATGAGCACAATTTTGTAAAAGCATTTTAAAATATATATATATATATATATTGGTATCTTCCCTGGCCCGGTAGCTCGGTTGGTTAGAGCATCATCCGAAAGCACAGAGGCTTCCGGTTCAATCCCCAGTCGGGGCACACACAGGAACAGATCGATGATGTTCCTCTCTCTCTCTCTCTCTCTCTCTCTCTCTCTCTCTCTCTCCCTTCCTCTCTCTAAATCAGGGGTCCCCAAACTACGGCCTGCGGGCCGCATGCGGCCCCCTGAGGCCAGTTATCCGGCCCCCGCCGCACTTCTGGAAGGGGCACCTCTTTCATTGGTGGTCAGTGAGAGGAGCATAGTTCCCATTGAAATACTGGTCAGTTTGTTGATTTAAATTTACTTGTTCTTTATTTTAAATATTGTATTTATTTCAGTTTTGTCTTTTTACTTTAAAATAAGATATGTGCAATGTGCATAGGGATTTGTTCATAGTTTTTTTTTTATAGTCCGGCCCTCCAACGGTCTGAGGGACAGTGAACTGGCCCCCTGTGAAAAAACTTTGGGGACCCCTGCTCTAAATCAATAAACTTAACATTTATATATGTATCTAAATCAGCGGTTCTCAACCTGTGGGTCACGACCCCGGTGGGGGTCGAACGACCAAAACACAGGGGTCGCTTAAAGCCATCGGAAACCCTCAGCGGTTCTCAACCTGTGGGTCGCGACCCACAGGTTGAGAACCGCTGATCTAAATACTAACTGAACTGATCTGATGAAGTAAGTAAATACTTTAGGTTAAGACAATAGCATGTTGAGGTCTTTCAAAGGCATAGACTGACACAAGAAGTCCACCATCAGAGGCATTTAGAGGTAAACACACATCAAATTAAACGTTTTGAGGTTGCAAGCCCACTGCTCTGAAATACCTCTGCTCCTGGAAGTGGACTTCACTATTTTTTTTTATTATTATTATTCAGTGAGAGACAGACTCTCGCATGCACCTCGACCGGGATCCACTGTGGCATGTCCACTAGGGAGCGATGCTCTGTCCAGCTGGGGCCGCTGTTCAATTTCTCAGCAACCAAGCTCTTCTTAGAGCCTGAGGCAGAGGCCACGGAACCAGCCTCAGTGCCTGGGGCCAACTTGCTCCATTCAAGTCATGGCTGCAGGGGTGAGGGAGAGAGAGAAGCTAGAGGGGAGAATTAGAGAAGCAGATGGACACTTCTCCTGTGTCTCCTGACCAGGAATCGAACCCGGGTCATCCACACACCAGGCTAATGTTCTACCACCGAGCCAACTAGCCAGCACCGTGGACCGCACTAACGCATTTCCTTTGCAATGATTTTTTTTTCTCCACGGGCCTCTGGATTTAAAAGAAAAAAAAAAAAAAAAAGAGTTTCCAAATTGGTATTAATGAGTCATCACCCTGCCTTATTTCATTCTTAGCTCATTAAAATCCCTTTTTATTAAGAAACACAGAAAATCACACCCCTTACACCCCAGTTTAAGCTGCTTCCCCGGACGACCCACGCAGAAACGCAGTATTTTTCCCCTCCTACAAGATAATAAACTTTCTGTTTCGAAACAGTTGTGGTTTTATGGAGCCAGAATTAAAGCACGTGTTTTATTTTTGGAACTTTAACAGAAAAGAGTGACAGCATTAATTCTTATCGATCTGGCAAAGGGAAGGAAAAGGACCGTCCTCACTGGGAAAGGATGGGGTGTTCAGGTTTTAGGGAAAAGGTGCGGTGGATAACGGCACCCCAGCACCACAGCGTTTTCAGAACCGGCATTCGGTGCCCCGTTGTAAGAGACGCAAAGCACAATAATTGGAGGTTAGGGCAGATACCTGTCTTTGCCCGCCAGCGGCTCCTATCGCTCTGGCTAACTGCACAAAAGTCGGCCACTGTACATCTAAAAACACAGCTTTTTCCACGCAGGGGAGCGTCCTGGCTGTTGTGAGGTTTAGAAAGAGGAGTGTCCACGGGCAGTGAGGAAACTGCCTTTCCTTGTTGTTTCACACATTGTTGACCGCTGACGAGTCGGAGATCAGACCACCAAAAAGACAACAGAGAAATGCAATAAGACCTGATAGTGAAAGTGATTTTGAAGAAGAGTGGGTTGAAAATGATATGACACAAACTTTGGGGGGTTATTCAAATATTTGGGATATAACTGCTGACCTTAGTGATCCATGGAGCATCAAGGAAGTGATGGAATTGCTTTTTCTTTTTTTTTTTTCTTTTACAGAAACAGAGAGAGAGTCAGAGGAGAGAGGGATAGATAGGGACAGACAGACAGGAACAGAGAGAGATGAGAAGCATCAATCATCAGATTTTCATTGCAACACCATAATTGTTCATTGATTGCTTTCTCATATGTGCCTTGACCAGGGGGCTACAGCAGACCGAGTAACCCCTTGCTCAAGCCAGCGACCTTGGGTCCAAGCTGGTGAGCTTTTGCTCAAACCAGATGAGCCCTCGTTCAAGCTGGTGACCTCGGGGTCTCAAACCTGGGTCCTCCACATCCCAGTCCAACACTCTATTCACTGTGCCACCACCTGGTCAGGCGGAATTGCTTTTTAGTGATTTTTTTTTTAATTTGGTTGTTTCTCAAACCAATTTATACCATCACCAAATGGAACAATTTTACAATGATTGCTATACAGTATATACTACACCAAAAAAAAAAAATCACTAAAATATACAAAATGTATAAAATATAGTATGTAGCAGATAGGTACAAAGGTTCATTTAAATTCATTATGTATAAATAAAGGATACTGAAGTTTGTTTCACTTTTGTACTCAATTAAGAAAAAATAGCCAGCGACACGAGAGAACTTCTGCGTAAAATTGCCGGTCAACAATGTGTTAAATCAACGGCAGAGCGACCTCTCAGGAGTTTCCAAAATATGAGCCAGTGTCCCCTCAGGAGAGGTCCCGCGTCTGGACAACTGCGGGAGGTGCCAAGAGTCGCCTCAAATCGTGTGCAGGTGGGGGGAGGACAGAGGCAGAAGGGGTGAGCCTCCTTCGGTCCTCATGCTGCATCTGAGCAGTGAATGAACGAGGGCGCTCAGCCCTCCCCTGCACCTGCCTCCCACGTGTCTCTGAAGGCACCTCTGGATCTGGCAGGACACCCCGGCTACCCCTAAAAACATGAGCACCTCCAGCCCACCTCCCGCTTAGAGGGGGTGAGAGTCGAGATCGCATTTTCCGCTAACCCTGAAAACTTGGTTCTGGGACTGTTGTCTTTTTATTTTTTTAATCAGTTCTTTCTTTTTTTTTAAGCTTATTTTCTGGCTTTGAATAAAACTACTCCTAGGCACCTTCTCTCTGAATTCCGGCTCCCTCCGATCCTGCTCAACACCCAGAGCTCCCTCCTCGTGCTGTTTGTTCTCACTCAGCTGCCCCGGAACAGCTGCGCAGTTCTGACCTGTCTCCTCGAGAGGCAGCGCCCAGGGACCTCGGGGGTTCTAGGAGCTGAGACAAAATCAATGAGGAGTTTGCTGGCGCAGGTCAGAGCGCCATTTGAGCGGCACGACGTTGTCGTCGCTGAAATCCTCCTCTTGTTCTCTCATCTCCGGTCATCTCCTACCACAAAGGAAGAACACCAAAGACGAAAGCAACCCCCTGATGTCTTAGGACTTCAACAGGTCTTCTTAAAAAGCGCTGCGGTTGGGCACATTCTGCTCCATGGAATGACAGTCTGCAGCCCTCAGAAATGTCACCGAGGAAATCGGAGAGTGGGTTCAACCGCCCCTGCTAATTAGATAAGACTGTAGTCTTCTGATAAAGACCAGAAAATATTTTAAATCATTATCATTTCTCACTCCTCTGCCTTCTCTACCCTCGCTGACCCCGCCTCCCCAGCCGCCTCAGAACCCCTCATCTGAGGAGACGAACTCACCGTCCACTCCGGGGCTTAGGTCAGAAACCCACGCAATGTTCTCTTGCAAACACTATCCGTGAGCAGAATGCCCCCTAACGAGCAACTACTGGGAAAATAACAGGGATAAATCCCAAGTTGGCCAGACCCACCATAAATTAAGGGGAATTCCCTTCAACGCAAATGTTTATGTTTGTACTGACCTAAAGAGGGACGGCATAAACATTAAGAGGTATCAAGACAAACTAGGATTTTGCTTCAGATACTCATACTTCCCTGTAGCGCATTAAAATGTTAACCTTTTCTTAAACAGTCGAGCATAGTATTCTTTGATCTAGAACCATTATATCATTTCTGCATTGCTGTTTGAAAGGCTTAGTAATGTTTTTAGATTTTTTTTAACTTATTCATTTTTAGAGAGAGAGGAGAGAGAGGGAAAGAGAAAGAGGGAGAGAGAGAGAGAGAGAGAGAGAGAGAGAGAGAGAGAAAAGGGGGAGGAGCAGGAAGCATCAACTCCCACATGTGCCTTGACCAGGCAAGTCCGGGGTTTAGAACCAGTGACCTCAGGATTCCAGGTCGATGTTTTATCTACTGCGCCACCACAGGTCAGGCTGAAAGGCCTAATAAATTTTTTAGAAGATATGGAAAATTTCATATCTCCCATGTAAAACTTCAAAATATAAGCAGCAATTAATAATGATGAGTAGCTCTAAGGTTTTCATAATGAGTTACAAAAGTAGATAAAAGTGAATTATTAGAGTTCATAACACTATAATTCTAAACACCTACAGTTAGCCACAATAAATACAAAATTTTCTCAGTTTGTTACTTGCCTTTTATAGCCTTAATCTATTTGTCAATATAATCTTTCCTTTATCATAAATTTGTGTACTGCCACTACTTAATTATAATAATCGCTATATTTATTTTGCCACTTCTCCCCATATGCCTGAAGTTAAAACTTATTGTGTTTATCATCATTTGTGAAATGTGCATGAGTACCACCTAATTCACCCAGTTCGGTTCACCCCTCCCCAGTTCCTGTGTTATAATTGTGTCAGCATTTCTGACTTCTCTCTAGGACAGAAAGCTTGTTACTTCTTTTAGAATAACGGTGCTCCTTATTTGAATGCCTTTGAGAGGCAAAAGTAACCACGGTGATCCTGGCAACATGTGGTCATGTTTTCAGGGAGACAGGGGCAGAATGAACACCTTGATTTGCATGTGACATAGCAGGTTCTACCTGATGCATGAAGGTCTCAGTGACGTTTGGTGATATGCCCGAGTCACACAGACAATTGCTGGCATAGGTCTGTCTGACTGACTGCATAGCACCCCATAGGCAACGTTGTATAAAGTTGTTTCAAGCCCACGCACTCCAGCAAACACTAATAGGGTAGTCGCCTGTGGTCACCCGTGGAGGGCACACTCGCGACTCCTCTGCTGCCAGGGACGGAACGTGTCCTGTGTGCAAAGTGGCTGAGCTAGCCTCCACCCCAACCCCCCACCCCGGGGCCTCGCTGGAGAGACAACGCCCAAGTCAGCAGACTGTACTGGGAGCCAGCTCACTCACTCGATAGGTGGGAAGGCTAACACTTACCAAACCTCCCAGATGCTGGAGAGCTCAGATGGAATGCCCTCTCCGAATGCACGGTGACCTCTCAAGCGCACTATCAGCACCGGGTTAGTTTCTGAAAGAAGAGACCCCCGCACGGCTTTGACCCCCCCACAAAGCACGGCACTGTGCTTTGTAGGTGCTAAGTTCTCAAAAAGAACTTTATGGTTTGTTTTTATTTAATTAATTAATTTTTAATTAATTTTTTTAATTTAAAAAAATTTTTAATTTCTTTATTTTTAACTTGTTTTTTATTTATTCATTTTAGAAAGGAGGGGAGAGAGAGAGAGAGAGAAAAGGGGGAGGAGCAGGAAGCATCAATTCCCATACATGCCTTAAACAGACAAGTGCAGGGTTTTGAACCGGCGACCTCAGCGTTCCAGGTCGATGCTTTACCCACTGCGCCACCACAGGTCAGGCCTTTGTTGTTGCTGTTTGTTAATTGTCCCTTGTATAATATAAGTGGACAAAGCCAAAGTGTGCTAGGCTTCGTGAGGTACAAAAGAAGCGAAAGCCACGGTCCCCCGAACCAGGGAGACTGCCAATCGCATTGAAGACGGGACAGACCCGCACAGGAGAAACAGGTGAGGAAGTGCAGGAGGGCAGGGATGCCCCGTGCCCCCGGACGGAGTTTTCCCAGGCGGGCTCTCCCGGGCACAGGTCCCCTTTGTCCTCCCAGGAAGTCAGGTCTGAACTCAAATGTACGTGTGTGACCAGCTGCCCTCTGCCACCCTGACGAGGCTTCCAGATGCAGAGGAGGGTCTGCACTGCTCCGAGATCCCGGGGCGAAGAACCCAACGTGCTTTATTTTAAATTAGCCGCTGCCGAATGCGTTTGACCAGGTGACCCGGGCTTCGCGGGGGAGAGAAACGATCAAGGTTCCACAGAAACCCACCGTGCCCCCCAGGTCATGTTCAAGAACGGCCGCTGCAGGGGCACAGGTGGAGGGAGGGCCCAGCTGAGGAGCCACAGGCGTCACCTGCCAGGGACGGGACAGTGAGGGTCAGGCGGGGAGGGAGGGGCTTTCCTGGTTGGGACCCGGGATGGCTGGTGGGGAGGAGGCAGAGGCTGTCAGCGGCTGAAAGGCAGACCCAAACCGCGGCTTTCTGTTCGTCCCGTTCCCATCCTGCCGTGTTCCCCGTGGTACCATACCCCATGTTCGTTTGGTTCATGCCATTCCCAGTGTCGCTGGGAAGCAGGAATTCCTGTTTGCAGGGTAGTGGGCAGAACAGCATCTGGGACCCCGGGAGGAGAACACGGGGCTGGGCAGGGAGGGGACGGGCTCTGACCGCAAGCCCATGGCAGGTACTCAAACCTCATCGCGTGTCACCCCAGCGGTCATCTGGGGGCACCTCAGGGCACGGTGTTAAGTACGTAGCAGCCCAGACCTCAAAAAAGAGAGGAGAGAAGCCCTGAGGAACCAAGAGTCAAAGAAACAGTGAAGCCTCAGGTGAGAGGGAACAACAGAGAATCAACTGTGGGCAATAGAGAATCAACTGTGGGCAACAGAGAATCGACTGTGGGCAACAGAGAATCGACTGTGGGCAACAGAGAATCAACTGAGGGAACAACAGAGAATCAACTGAGGGAACAACAGAGAATCGACTGTGGGCAACAGAGAATCGACTGTGGGAACAACAGAGAATCAACTGTGGGCAACAGAGAATCAACTGAGGGCAACAGAGAATCAACTGAGGGAACAACAGAGAATCGACTGTGGGCAACAGAGAATCGACTGTGGGAACAACAGAGAATCGACTGTGGGAACAACAGAGAATCGACTGTGGGCAACAGAGAATCGACTGTGGGAACAACAGTGAATCGACTGTGGGCAACAGAGAATCAACTGAGGGAACAACAGAGAATCGACTGTGGGCAACAGAGAATCGACTGTGGGCAACAGAGAATCAACTGAGGGAACAACAGAGAATCAACTGTGGGCAATAGAGAATCAACTGTGGGCAACAGAGAATCAACTGAGGGAACAACAGAGAATCAACTGAGGGAACAACAGAGAATCGACTGTGGGCAACAGAGAATCGACTGTGGGAACAACAGAGAATCGACTGTGGGCAACAGAGAATCGACTGTGGGCAACAGAGAATCGACTGAGGGAACAACAGAGAATCGACTGAGGGAACAACAGAGAATCGACTGTGGGAACAACAGAGAATCGACTGTGGGCAACAGAGAATCCACTGTGGGCAACAGAGAATCCACTGAGGGAACAACAGAGAATCAACTGTGGGAACAACAGAGAATCGACTGTGGGCAACAGAGAATCGACTGTGGGCAACAGAGAATCCACTGTGGGCAACAGAGAATCCACTGAGGGAACAACAGAGAATCAACTGAGGGAACAACAGAGAATCAACTGAGGGAACAACAGAGAATCAACTGTGGGAACAACAGAGAATCCACTGAGGGAACAACAGAGAATCAACTGAGGGAACAACAGAGAATCAACTGAGGGAACAACAGAGAATCAACTGAGGGAACAACAGAGAATCGACTGTGGGAACAACAGAGAATCGACTGAGGGAACAACAGAGAATCGACTGAGGGAACAACAGAGAATCGACTGAGGAAACAACAGAGAATCGACTGTGGGAACAACAGAGAATCTACTGAGGGAACAACAGAGAATCGACTGTGGGCAACAGAGAATCGACTGTGGGCAACAGAGAATCGACTGAGGGAACAACAGAGAATCTACTGAGGGAACAACAGAGAATCGACTGTGGGCAACAGAGAATCCACTGTGGGCAACAGAGAATCCACTGTGGGCAACAGAGAATCCACTGAGGGAACAACAGAGAATCCACTGAGGGAACAACAGAGAATCCACTGAGGGAACAACAGAGAATCAACTGAGGGAACAACAGAGAATCGACTGTGGGCAACAGAGAATCGACTGTGGGCAACAGAGAATCGACTGTGGGCAACAGAGAATCCACTGAGGGAACAACAGAGAATCGACTATGGGAACAACAGAGAGTCGACTGTGGGAACAACAGAGAGTCAACTGAGGGAACAACAGAGAATCGACTGTGGGCAACAGAGAATCGACTGTGGGAACAACAGAGAATCGACTGTGGGCAACAGAGAATCGACTGTGGGCAACAGAGAATCGACTGTGGGTAACAGAGAATCGACTGTGGGCAACAGAGAATCCACTGTGGGAACAACAGAGAATCCACTGTGGGCAACAGAGAATCCACTGTGGGCAACAGTGAATCAACTGTGGGCAACTGAGAATCTACTGTGGGCAACAGAGAATCGACTGTGGGCAACAGTGAATCGACTGTGGGCAACAGAGAATCCACTGTGGGCAACAGAGAATCCACTGTGGGCAACAGAGAATCCACTGTGGGCAACAGTGAATCAACTGTGGGCAACAGAGAATCGACTGTGGGAACAACAGAGAATCGACTGTGGGCAACAGAGAATCGACTGAGGGAACAACAGAGAATCCACTGTGGGAACAACAGAGAATCGACTGTGGGCAACAGAGAATCAACTGAGGGAACAACAGAGAATCAACTGAGGGAACAACAGAGAATCGACTGTGGGCAACAGAGAATCCACTGTGGGCAACAGAGAATCGACTGTGGGCAACAGAGAATCAACTGAGGGAACAACAGAGAATCAACTGAGGGAACAACAGAGAATCGACTGAGGGAACAACAGAGAATCGACTGAGGGAACAACAGAGAATCGACTTAGGGAACAACAGAGAATCCACTGAGGGAACAACAGAGAATCGACTGTGGGAACAACAGAGAATCCACTGAGGGAACAACAGAGAATCAACTGAGGGAAGAACAGAGAATCAACTGAGGGAACAACAGAGAATCAACTGAGGGAACAACAGAGAATCGACTGAGGGAACAACAGAGAATCGACTGAGGGAACAACAGAGAATCGACTGTGGGAACAACAGAGAATCGACTGAGGGAACAACAGAGAATCGACTGAGGGAACAACAGAGAATCAACTGAGGGAACAACAGAGAATCGACTGTGGGAACAACAGAGAATCTACTGAGGGAACAACAGAGAATCGACTGTGGGCAACAGAGAATCGACTGTGGGCAACAGAGAATCAACTGAGGGAACAACAGAGAATCTACTGAGGGAACAACAGAGAATCGACTGTGGGCAACAGAGAATCGACTGTGGGCAACAGAGAATCCACTGTGGGCAACAGAGAATCCACTGAGGGAACAACAGAGAATCCACTGAGGGAACAACAGAGAATCAACTGAGGGAACAACAGAGAATCAACTGAGGGAACAACAGAGAATCGACTGTGGGCAACAGAGAATCCACTGTGGGCAACAGAGAATCGACTGTGGGCAACAGAGAATCGACTGTGGGCAACAGAGAATCCACTGAGGGAACAACAGAGAATCGACTATGGGAACAACAGAGAGTCGACTGTGGGAACAACAGAGAATCCACTGTGGGCAACAGAGAATCCACTGTGGGCAACAGTGAATCAACTGTGGGCAACTGAGAATCGACTGTGGGCAACAGTGAATCCACTGTGGGCAACAGAGAATCCACTGTGGGCAACAGAGAATCCACTGTGGGCAACAGTGAATCAACTGTGGGCAACAGAGAATCGACTGTGGGAACAACAGAGAATCGACTGTGGGCAACAGAGAATCAACTGAGGGAACAACAGAGAATCCACTGTGGGAACAACAGAGAATCGACTGTGGGCAACAGAGAATCGACTGTGGGCAACAGAGAATCAACTGAGGGAACAACAGAGAATCAACTGAGGGAACAACAGAGAATCGACTGTGGGCAACAGAGAATCGACTGTGGGAACAACAGAGAATCGACTGTGGGCAACAGAGAATCGACTGTGGGCAACAGAGAATCGACTGAGGGAACAACAGAGAATCGACTGAGGGAACAACAGAGAATCGACTGTGGGAACAACAGAGAATCGACTGTGGGCAACAGAGAATCCACTGAGGGAACAACAGAGAATCAACTGTGGGAACAACAGAGAATCGACTGTGGGCAACAGAGAATCGACTGTGGGCAACAGAGAATCCACTGTGGGCAACAGAGAATCCACTGAGGGAACAACAGAGAATCAACTGAGGGAACAACAGAGAATCAACTGAGGGAACAACAGAGAATCAACTGTGGGAACAACAGAGAATCCACTGAGGGAACAACAGAGAATCCACTGAGGGAACAACAGAGAATCAACTGAGGGAACAACAGAGAATCAACTGAGGGAACAACAGAGAATCGACTGTGGGAACAACAGAGAATCGACTGAGGGAACAACAGAGAATCGACTGAGGGAACAACAGAGAATCGACTGAGGGAACAACAGAGAATCGACTGTGGGAACAACAGAGAATCGACTGAGGGAACAACAGAGAATCGACTGTGGGCAACAGAGAATCAACTGTGGGCAACAGAGAATCAACTGAGGGAACAACAGAGAATCTACTGAGGGAACAACAGAGAATCGACTGTGGGCAACAGAGAATCCACTGTGGGCAACAGAGAATCCACTGTGGGCAACAGAGAATCAACTGAGGGAACAACAGAGAATCCACTGAGGGAACAACAGAGAATCCACTGAGGGAACAACAGAGAATCAACTGAGGGAACAACAGAGAATCGACTGTGGGCAACAGAGAATCGACTGTGGGCAACAGAGAATCGACTGTGGGCAACAGAGAATCCACTGAGGGAACAACAGAGAATCGACTATGGGAACAACAGAGAGTCGACTGTGGGAACAACAGAGAGTCAACTGAGGGAACAACAGAGAATCGACTGTGGGCAACAGAGAATCGACTGTGGGAACAACAGAGAATCGACTGTGGGCAACAGAGAATCGACTGTGGGCAACAGAGAATCCACTGTGGGTAACAGAGAATCGACTGTGGGCAACAGAGAATCCACTGTGGGAACAACAGAGAATCCACTGTGGGCAACAGAGAATCCACTGTGGGCAACAGTGAATCAACTGTGGGCAACTGAGAATCGACTGTGGGCAACAGAGAATCGACTGTGGGCAACAGTGAATCGACTGTGGGCAACAGAGAATCCACTGTGGGCAACAGAGAATCCACTGTGGGCAACAGAGAATCCACTGTGGGCAACAGTGAATCAACTGTGGGCAACAGAGAATCGACTGTGGGAACAACAGAGAATCGACTGTGGGCAACAGAGAATCGACTGAGGGAACAACAGAGAATCCACTGTGGGAACAACAGAGAATCGACTGTGGGCAACAGAGAATCAACTGAGGGAACAACAGAGAATCAACTGAGGGAACAACAGAGAATCGACTGTGGGCAACAGAGAATCCACTGTGGGCAACAGAGAATCCACTGTGGGCAACAGAGAATCAACTGAGGGAACAACAGAGAATCAACTGAGGGAACAACAGAGAATCGACTGAGGGAACAACAGAGAATCGACTGAGGGAACAACAGAGAATCAACTTAGGGAACAACAGAGAATCCACTGAGGGAACAACAGAGAATCGACTGTGGGAACAACAGAGAATCCACTGAGGGAACAACAGAGAATCAACTGAGGGAACAACAGAGAATCAACTGAGGGAACAACAGAGAATCAACTGAGGGAACAACAGAGAATCGACTGAGGGAACAACAGAGAATCGACTGAGGGAACAACAGAGAATCGACTGTGGGAACAACAGAGAATCGACTGAGGGAACAACAGAGAATCGACTGAGGGAACAACAGAGAATCGACTGAGGGAACAACAGAGAATCGACTGTGGGAACAACAGAGAATCTACTGAGGGAACAACAGAGAATCGACTGTGGGCAACAGAGAATCGACTGTGGGCAACAGAGAATCAACTGAGGGAACAACAGAGAATCTACTGAGGGAACAACAGAGAATCGACTGTGGGCAACAGAGAATCCACTGTGGGCAACAGAGAATCCACTGTGGGCAACAGAGAATCCACTGAGGGAACAACAGAGAATCCACTGAGGGAACAACAGAGAATCAACTGAGGGAACAACAGAGAATCAACTGAGGGAACAACAGAGAATCGACTGTGGGCAACAGAGAATCCACTGTGGGCAACAGAGAATCCACTGTGGGCAACAGAGAATCCACTGTGGGCAACAGAGAATCCACTGAGGGAACAACAGAGAATCGACTATGGGAACAACAGAGAGTCGACTGTGGGAACAACAGAGAATCGACTGTGGGCAACAGAGAATCCACTGTGGGCAACAGAGAATCGACTGTGGGCAACAGAGAATCCACTGTGGGAACAACAGAGAATCCACTGTGGGCAACAGAGAATCAACTGAGGGAACAACAGAGAATCAACTGAGGGAACAACAGAGAATCAACTGTGGGAACAACAGAGAATCGACTGTGGGCAACAGAGAATCGACTGTGGGCAACAGAGAATCCACTGTGGGCAACAGAGAATCCACTGAGGGAACAACAGAGAATCAACTGAGGGAACAACAGAGAATCAACTGAGGGAACAACAGAGAATCGACTGTGGGAACAACAGAGAATCCACTGAGGGAACAACAGAGAATCAACTGAGGGAACAACAGAGAATCGACTGTGGGAACAACAGAGAATCGACTGAGGGAACAACAGAGAATCAACTGAGGGAACAACAGAGAATCGACTGTGGGAACAACAGAGAATCTACTGAGGGAACAACAGAGAATCAACTGTGGGCAACAGAGAATCAACTGTGGGCAACAGAGAATCAACTGAGGGAACAACAGAGAATCTACTGAGGGAACAACAGAGAATCGACTGTGGGCAACAGAGAATCGACTGTGGGCAACAGAGAATCGACTGAGGGAACAACAGAGAATTGACTGAGGGAACAACAGAGAATCAACTGAGGGAACAACAGAGAATCAACTGAGGGAACAACAGAGAATCGACTGTGGGCAACAGAGAATCCACTGTGGGCAACAGAGAATCGACTGTGGGCAACAGAGAATCCACTGTGGGCAACAGAGAATCGACTGTGGGCAACAGAGAATCGACTGTGGGCAACAGAGAATCCACTGAGGGAACAACAGAGAATCGACTATGGGAACAACAGAGAGTCGACTGTGGGAACAACAGAAAATCCACTGTGGGCAACAGAGAATCCACTGTGGGCAACAGTGAATCAACTGTGGGCAACTGAGAATCGACTGTGGGCAACAGAGAATCGACTGTGGGCAACAGTGAATCGACTGTGGGCAACAGAGAATCCACTGTGGGCAACAGAGAATCCACTGTGGGCAACAGAGAATCCACTGTGGGCAACAGTGAATCAACTGTGGGCAACAGAGAATCGACTGTGGGAACAACAGAGAATCGACTGTGGGCAACAGAGAATCAACTGAGGGAACAACAGAGAATCCACTGTGGGAACAACAGAGAATCGACTGTGGGCAACAGAGAATCAACTGAGAGAACAACAGAGAATCAACTGAGGGAACAACAGAGAATTGACTGTGGGCAACAGAGAATCCACTGTGGGCAACAGAGAATCAACTGAGGGAACAACAGAGAATCAACTGAGGGAACAACAGAGAATCGACTGAGGGAACAACAGAGAATTGACTGAGGGAACAACAGAGAATCAACTGAGGGAACAACAGAGAATCAACTGAGGGAACAACAGAGAATCAACTGTGGGCAACAGAACTGAGCTCTGCGGGAAAGAGAAAGGACGCCCCAGAATCACCATCAGTCTGACATCAAGAAACCCTATTTTATGGTCCTGGTGAACTCCCATTCCTGAGCTACTTTATCTTATTCCTTCCTAAGAAATTTAACGGGAATTAAACACTTGGACAGTGAGCATGGTTCTTCTCTCTCGTTGACAAGGATGTGATCCAGCGTCTGTTTTCAGATCTGCTGACACCTTCCCGGGTCTCCGGTTCCGCCGTCGTCTGGGGTAGTCAACTGTGTCTCTGGGCCACAGCAGCTGTGGCTCACGGCCGCAGACGCCATCTGGAACCACCAAGCATATTCTGTTTGCGTTATCCAAGCGTGCTCTTCCCTCAATTTCAACAGCAGCTATTTTTACCAAGTCCTCATTATTTTCTAATTTTCCAGAATGTTTTTCTTCCTTTTTTTTTTTTTTTACCCCCTCCAGTATTTTTTTTTAAAGGAATGATTACACATACAAAAAGAATTGGAGCTTTTTGAAATGTATTATGTTGGGATGTCTTGATTTTAACAACACAGACCCGGAAAACTTGGTGGAAACAATAGCTTTTCACTTGTTGAGTCTCTTCCACTTGACGAATTAAAAGACTCTTCAAAGATGATGGTAAGATCCTTCCTTTTCACATCAGCGGGATAGCAACTTAAATTGCTTGGGGTGAGACTTCAGAAAACCAAGTCACGAACAATGATTTTAATCACTAATACTAACTAGCGCTGGAAAGACATGCAAGGTGAGTATACAGGGCTGGGAAGGGAAATATTAAAGGAGCAGGTGCTTCTAAAAGCATCCGTGCTCGTCATCAGGGGCCACCTCCTCCCGGCCCTATCTGAGCCTGGACGCTGGACCCCCACCCCTATGAAAGGATCTATCTGCCCAGTCCAGTCTCTCTACCCCATCCCTGACTCAGAAACGTAAGAAGCTTAGCACCTTAGAACTTGACACCAAGTCGTGCTCATTCCTAAGTCCTGCAGGTGGAACTGCTGCCTGAGCATCTGTCTTCTTCCTTACATCTAACTCTCCTGTCAGCCAGCCTCCTAGGACCCAAAGCCCCCCGGGGGATTGAACATCTACACCCACATCTACCTCCCCTCCACCTGCCCCTGGCCCTGCCCTGCCACAGAGCTCCGGTCCCCGAGGTCACACCCTGCTGTAATGCCAACAGTCTTTCCAGTTAAACTGCTATCGCTCAACTTAGAGTCCCACTGCCTCATGTTGCCCACTGGTGGGACCTCCCCCACTGCCGCTCGGACCACCACACTGGCTTAGTGGGCTGGGTTTCCACGCCCACGTGTCAGACCCTTTTGTTAGCACGCTTTTGTCTTGGAGAGGGTCCCTGCCGTCCCTGCACTTGGGCATTCTTGGTATATCACATTCCATTTGCCCTTGATTTTTCTCAGTCTGGTCTGTCTTGATCACAAACAGACTAAGTTTGATGAAATCTAAGCCTAATTTTTTTTTTGATATCTGATTAAAATTCAACTGTTAAACAGCCGCCTATCGGAGCAAGTGTGTAATTACTCAATTGCAATTGTGTCTTAAAATGAATAGCATGAGAGCCTGACCTGAGGTGGCGCAGTGGGTAAAGCGTCAACCTGGAAACGCTGAGGTTGCCGGTTCAAAGCCCTGGGCTTGCCTGGTCAAGGCACATATGGGAGTTGATGCTTCCAGCTCCTCCCCCCTTCTCTCTCTCTGTCTCTCTCTCCTCTCTAAAAAATGAATAAAAAAAAAATGAATAGCATGAGTAACGAGGTGGGTGTCGGGCAGTTTGTACAAGGTCCTGGAGAAGAAATTCCAGGCCCAGACCATCCCAGCTTCAAGAGCCCGGGATCTTCTTTAGAGCTCAGGGAGGTCTTGATGGCGTGAACAGTGTGGATGGAGATGACACTGGCCAGGCAGGGAACTTGGTCAAGGGCTGTTGACTCCGACAGGAAACATAGATTTCCTCCTGAGAAACATTCTCTATAGAAACTACTGAGGGCAGGAGGAACAGAGTCAGACTGGTCCAGGAAGATGATAAGGCCGGAGGCAGGGAGACTGGTCAGTGGCTTTGCCCTGTCGAAGGACATGAGAGTACCCACGAGAGTCAGGAGGTGGCTCAGACCAGGGGGCGGACATGGAAAGTAATTCAGACACATCCTGCATAACAGGGAGTTGTTGCTTATTTGGGGGAAGACAGAAGAAGGGAGGGGGAGAAATCCCTGTCCAGGTTTGGAAAGGTTCAGTGGGAAAGGAGTAATTGTCTTGGAAGAGAAGGTTTTAAGGATTATCTAATACATAGAAAGTAACACAACACACCGTGAAATACAGGCATAGGGATGAAATCTGACCCATTGTTTAATAACCGCTCCTCAATAAGAAATAAATAAGTAAAACCTATCTAAGCAAAAGGGTAGAGCGAGGATATGACAATTCTGGACAAAATCAGCAGGTGGAGAGGTTACCTAGGCAGCCAGGATTTCTGGCAACTGAACACTGAATGTCTGTGACGCGTGTCACCTCTAATTGAGCAACATCCCCTGGTACTGAGAGTTGAGGAAGCCTGGTCTGACAGGGGTCTTAAGGCTGCGTTTGCTCAGAGGTAACCAGTACGGCCTCGCCAGAGCCCCTCTAGCCTCAGCACCTGTCGGTATATTGTGCCCCTCTAGCCTCAGCACCTGTCGGTATATTGTGCCCCTCTAGCCTCAGCACCTGTCGGTATATTGTGCCCCTCTAGCCTCAGCACCTGTCGGTATATTGTGCCCTTCTAGCCTCGGCACCTGTTGGTATATTGTGCCCCTCTAGCCTCAGCACCTGTCGGTATATTGTGCCCTTCTAGCCTCAGCACCTGTCGGTATATTGTGCCCCTCTAGCCTCAGCACCTGTCGGTATATTGTGCCCCTCTAGCCTCAGCACCTGTCGGTATATTGTGCCCGTCTAGCCTCAGCAGCTGTCGGTATATTGTGCCCTTCTAGCCTCGGCACCTGTCGGTATATTGTGCCCCTCTAGCCTCAGCACCTGTCGGTATATTGTGCCCCTCTAGCCTCGGCACCTGTCGGTATATTGTGCCCCTCTAGCCTCGGCACCTGTCGGTATATTGTGCCCCTCTAGCCTCGGCACCTGTCGGTATATTGTGCCCCTCTAGCCTCAGCACCTGTCGGTATATTGTGCCCCTCTAGCCTCGGCACCTGTCGGTATATTGTGCCCCTCTAGCCTCAGCACCTGTCGGTATATTGTGCCCTTCTAGCCTCGGCACCTGTTGGTATATTGTGCCCCTCTAGCCTCAGCACCTGTCGGTATGTTGTGCCCTTCTAGCCTCAGCACCTGTCGGTATATTGTGCCCCTCTAGCCTCAGCACCTGTCGGTATATTGTGCCCCTCTAGCCTCAGCACCTGTCCATATATTGTGCCCTTCTAGCCTCAGCACCTGTCGGTATATTGTGCCCTTCTAGCCTCAGCACCTGTTGGTATAGTGTCCGTTTGGCCCCTCTGTCTTTATCATATTTGCGTGGTTGTAGACACGTATCACGCCCAGGTATGAACAAATTCAGTAATTTAAGCATAGTTGTCTTGCTCTCTTTGAATTTTTTCTCGGGTACAGTAAAATTATTGGTTGTCTTAAAGGTTATACTCATTCGTTCTGTATAGAATTCTTACTAGTTGCAATGTAAGTAGGACTCACAGTACGTAAGGTAGGGGTGTGACAAGGAGCCCCACCATGCAGGAATAGAGTCATACCTCATACCTGAGGCTAGAGGGGCACAATATACCAACAGGTGCTGAGGCTAGAGTCTCTCCCTCCTCAGGGAGAGAGTAAGAAGAAATTGAGGAGTGACCAATACTCTTAATCTCGTGTGTGTGTGTGTGTGTGTGTGTGTTTCAATCTCCTCTCACAACAAAATGACATCCTCTTCGTGATTCACAATTTTTCAGAGATCGAATTTTATGGAAAAAAAAGTAATAAATTCCAATCACAACTACAGTGTATTAAAAATATATAATTATTACCCTGCCTTTCTCCTTCCCGCAGCTGAGAGTTTATTTAAAATTCAAGGTGCAGAATGAAAATCCTTCCATCCGAGTTCAGAAATAATCCCCACATTCCTGAGTCTCCTATTGGTCAGGAGCGTGCCCTGTCTCCTTGGTGATATGACAGCTGGTGGCTGCCAGAAAGGTGGACAAAACATTGCATTTAGTGCCCCAGGTGGTTAAGCCACCACGATTTAATGCTTCACGTACCATTTGGCCACACTTGTTTCCATTCCGGCCACACTCAGAGGCAGAGCCGCTGTCCCTGGCTCACAATTCCAGATTCCCAGACGGAGTTCTTGTCTGCTCCCGGTCCACGCAGGGGAGACAGGGAGGGAGGGTCGGGTCGTGTGAGTCCCTCCCCCCACGGTAGGGACGCAATTCCAGCTTCCTCACTCAGGGTGCGGTATCTGAGCGGCTCTTTTCCACACCCGTCCCCCAAATTAGATCCTCGGAGTGGCCATGATGGGGGCAGCCATGCGTGTGAGCAGAGGCGGAACCATGCCCAGGGTCAGTCTTTGAAACTTTCCGAAGACGAGAAAATGAGTTTTGAGAAAGCATTGAAAATGAGACTGGAAGAGTGAGCGGCAGACTTGCGCCCGTGGAAAATAGTATTCGGCACAGGGACCTCCTTAACTGTCTTAGCTAATTCTGGACACGCTCTTCGGAGAGAACGGAGATGGGGACTGCTCTTCCTTTAGTCCTTGGCGCTCCGCCATGCCCAGGCTTCTGCGGCACCAGGATACCTGTACCCTACCAAAGGCTTCTTGCTGCTGACCGCCGGCCCCGAGCTGGGCACCTCACTCGGTCTCCTCGCTGGACGGCCCGTCCAGAAAGGTCAGGACCTGCCAAGCTCTGGAGGCCGGCTTCACCAGCGAACGGGGAGGCTTGTGTGAGGCTCTAGTTCCTTGTCTTATGCCAGCGTTTTGTGCAAACTGTGGCTTTTCTCTGCCAATATCAGCCTTCTGTCCCTCACAGGATGAGGGCAGCGTTTTAAATCTCTTTTTTTATGGGGAGACTTCCAATTGCAGTGGTAACAAAAATAAATAAATAAATACAGATTGGACTGGGCACACCCCCACCCCCGTTTGACCTGTGACAGCGTCCTTTCCAATTTCAAATCGGACACTTGAACGTTAATTTTCAGTTCATCCCTGGACAGTGGAGATGGGCGTCTTGTCTTTCTCACGGTCACACGGTGAGATTCTTTAGCCCTTCATGGACGTGTCTATCAGAGAGTCTTCAGTAAGCTTCCTAGCAATCCATCAAGACGGGTTCTTTCATGTGGCAGGGGCTGCAGGAACATGGTTACTCGCCTCATTTCAGATCTGGTGGAATATCAAATGTCTAGCACCCTTTTCTGACGAATGAAAGAATGGGACCAGGTGGAGCTCCCATCCAAACTCCACCCAAAGCCCACTGAGCTCCCTGGAGGCCACAAGGACCCCTCCGGAGGCGTGGCCATATTCAATGCATCTCATCATTCTTGTTCATCATGGGTGTAACTGTGGCATCTAGCATTAGATAGCCGTCAAGGTCAGGCAGGTGGCAAATGGTGCCCTCAGATGGGATCCCTGAGAACACTTCCCGGATGGGACTGCGGAGTTCGGAAATACTCTACAAGGACAGAGGCCCCCGGTGTCTCACAGCGGGGGAAGCCTGGGCCACCCTGGGAAAGGGTGACAAGGTTCCCGAGCTGTAAGAGGCAGCCACCCTCACAGGCCATGTCATCACCGACTCCCTCTGCCCCAGCAGGGATGCTCGGGCGTGAGCTCCAGGGACCCGTGTTCCAGGGTACACGGTGAGTCTCATCAGCCAGAGCGCCCAGCAAGCTGTCACTGATTCGGTCCACACAGGGCCAGCTCGTGAGGCTCAGCTGGGTAGAGAGGTGCTTCAGAGGAGCAAGCAACGGTTCTGGGTCACACACCAGGGTGTCATCTCATGGAAGGCTCTGGACCTTCCTGCTCTGTGCTGCCAAGCGGGAAGCTTCCCTGGTTCATTTATGACCTCCCGTGACTGATCCGATGTCCCTGTCATCGAAGTCAGGCTCAAATCTCCTCATCAGATGAAAGCCTCATCGGTGACAGAAAGTCAAGGTCAATGGCATCTACTGATTCTCTTTCTTCTTCCAAGACTCACTGTGAGCTTCTAAGTCTAGAGACTGGCTCTCGTCGATGACTTGCTCTCAAACTCCTTATTCTAGTATTTGGTGACCATGATGCACTCAGAAACAAAAAGCTTTTTGTGTCACTAATTAAATGAATAAGTGTATGGTCCTTTCTTCTTAAAATAGGCTTTAGCCACAGTGCCTAGACTATGTCCCAGAATTTCTAGAGGGTTCTTGCTTCAAAGAGTCTCACTCAGCATTCCTACTTGAGTCTACTTCCATTTGACAGACCACATGCCCCGACTTTCAGCTCCGAACACGGTCACGCAGCCACCGAGACCTGGTTTAAGCGTAAGCACCAAGGGCAAGAGCAGCAATTGATAGCTTGCCGAGTTCATGTGCTGCTGTTATCAATATCCTTGCTCCCTGGCACATTGTAATACGCCAGCCCCCGAAACCAATTTTGTGTGTTCAAGGGAGAGGACAAAAATCAATTACCAAAGAAGGATTATTGCTGTGTTGCAACCTCTTGCCTTCCAGGGTAATTCAGAAATCATTACAGACCACCACATTCACGAAAACACACTCTTTACCTCTTTCCGGATGGATTTCACAGAAAGAACATGACAACCTTCTTATTGAAAGGTAAGAAATGTCTTTGTTTTCAGTGTTATCTCCACTTGAATCGGCGGTGCCTCTCCACTTCAATCTTTACAAACTAAGTTGTCAAATTTCGACAGTTTAAAAGATAAGGTTAAGGAGACACCGGGTTCCTCACGCGGCTTGTCACCAAGCCATTTTCCTGTTTTATTCGTCACATTCGCATCCTTTTGCCCTTTAAATGCCAGCAAGTTCAAGAGCCCAGCTGTATGCATCCTGGAAATATTTCTTCTCACTGTAATTAAACATGAGCGCACCATTTCCCGGGATGTAGATAAGACAATGGGGCAACAGCCAAACAAGAACCAAGGTGAGTCGGGAAGCGTTACAGATAAGAGGCGGGGTGATTTGTCACTCCAAGCGTCGTCATTGTTCTAGCGAGCCCTGAGCTAGTCAGGACGCAGTTTAATTTGTGTACTGGCATAAGCTATTGTGTGGCTGTTGTTTTTTCTTCTTGCATCATCTAAACCAGTATTAGAAAAACGAAATTTGTTCATTCTACGATGTGCAGAAATAGAAGAGGCGGTTTTTTCTTTCCTAAAGGAAAAAAAATCACTGCACGGTGTGTGTAGACTGCTCTTTTTCAAAAGGACAGCCGCCCAGCAACGAGTCGGGTCACCTCTCCGTCACATGACCATAGTCACAGGTCAGCCTGTGGTTACGGCATTCATGACGTCTCAGAACATCCAGCAGTCACAGTACCCTAATCAGAAAAAGAGCAAAGGACGAAGGAATTCTGATTCTTTCCCAAGGTCTCCACGTGGTGATCATGAGGTGAAATGTGGTTCTTCGCCAATACCTTCAACAACTTAGCCCCTGGAAAACACAACAGATCTCCTGCTGTGTTCCACGCTCCTTATCACAGTTCTTGGCACTTTTCTGAAATTCTGAAGTCTTCTTATTTAATTTTTTTAAAATCTATATTCTGGTCCTTTCAGCTGTCCTCCCAAAATATTTATTTAACCCGTGTTCATTAACTTTTCCGATCTTGTACAACCTTTCTGGTGTTGTATGCATATAATTTCCTTTGAGGGGTGCAAGTCCTCTCTCCGACTTCTGATGCCTTCATTTGCACCTCATCTATTGCACGGTGATCAGAATTAGCTTTCTGAGACACCCAGGCATGCGTTTCTCTTGATAAGTGCTACATCCCTCCATCTCTCTCTCTCTCTCTCTCTCTCTCTCTCTCTCTCTCTGGTTTATATCAATGACTCACTCACTGTGGGAAGAAAAAGCCATACCCATATAAATTCTCTAGATCAATACATAAAGCACCACAAGGATCACCGCTCGGTCCTCGATCAAGGTCTCCTTCGTTAGGACAAAGAAACAAACCAACTAGGTTAAACAGCAAGACAAGGGTATGGGTTTCACTCCACAGGAAAGTGTGTAACTAGGGAAGACTAAAACCAGAGGTTTCCATGACTCAAGGACTGTCTTCCATCCCTGGTTTCTGCTCTCTGGACAGCAACTAGATCGGTTCCTCTCCAAAGTCCCCTTTCTGCAGAGGTGGGGCCGGTGCCCTCTGGGCGCTCCTGAGCCCATACGTTGAAGAGTTTGCACAGGAGAGAAAAAGGTTTATCTTGACAGCTTTCTGATTGGCTGGTGTGGGGAGTGGAGTGTCGTGATTGGCAGCCTACCCTCAGTTCCCAGGATAGGAGTGGAAATTCGAATAATTTCCAGAAACATACATCATCTGTACCAGGGGGACAGACAGACAGTGGGGTGCTCTGTTAAAACAAAGGATGTGGCCCTGGCCTGTTGGCTCAGTGGTAGAGCGTCGGCCTGGTGTGCAGGAGTCCAGGGTTCGATTCCCGGCCAGGGCACACAGGAGAAGCGCCCATCTGCTTCTCCACCCCCCTCCTTCCTCTCTGTCTTTCTCTTCCCCTCCTGCAGCCGAGGCTCCATTGGAGCAAAAGATGGCCCAGGCGCTAGAATGACTCTGGTCATGACAGAGCAACGCCCCAGATGGGCAGAGCATCGCCCCCTGGTGGGCATGCCAGGTGGATCCCGGTCGGGCGCATGCGGGAGTCTGTCTGACTGCCTCCCCGTTTCCAGCTTCAGAAAAATAAAATTAAATTAAAAACAAAAAACAAAGGGTGTCCCCTAGAGGGGCTTCTCTGGGTGAAAGCAGTCATTGTGGGGGTAAAGGAGGAAGGAGTCCCAGTTTTCATCATAAAGTCTCAGTGTGTTGCTGTCCTTCCTCAGGAAAAAAAAAAGAAAGGTAAGATTTCCTTCTTTTTAGTGGCTGCATAATATTCCATTGTGTAAATGTACCACTGCTTTATTATTCACTCGATGAGCACTTGGGCTATTCCCAGATCTTGGCTATTGTAAATAATGCTGCAGTGAACATAGAGGTGCATATACTCTTTCAAATTAAGGTTTTGGGGTTTGTAGAGATAAATTCCCAGAAGTGGGATTGCTGGGTTATAAGGCAGTTCCATTTTTCATGTCTTGAGGAATCTCCATACTGTTCCCCACAGACGCTGCGCCAGTCTGCATTCCCACCAGCAGAGCAGGAGGGTCCCCTCTTCTCCACACCCTCGCCAGCACTTGCTGTCTGTCGATGTGTTGCCTCGACTGAAATTAGAGCCGTAAGCCCATGAGATGTTGCCAGTAGTTTACTCTCATTTCAGTAGTGACCATTAACTTTGAAAATTTAGACAAAGTTAGCAAATGCCTAAAAAGACAAAACTTTTCCACACCTGTCCACTGAAAAGAAACAAGGAAAATCTGACTTGCCCTCTTTGGATGACGGTGGGTAAACTTGTCATTAAATCTCCCAGAATGAAAATTCAAGTCAGTCCCAGAGAGCTGAATCACCAAATTCTTCAAATCTTTAAGGAGAGAAGCCTGATAACCTTACTCAGATCCACCTGGAGAACAGCAGAGGGCCAGGGTCTCAAGAGCAAAGCCCAAGAACGATGCAAAAATAAGGAATCTCAGGCCAGTCACTCAAAAACATAGACACAAAAATCCTAAACTATGAGGACACTGACTCAAGCAGCACATAAAAAGAATAATGTGATTTCAAAAGCTGGGTATTTGTGATATCAAGAGGCAAGGTAATTCTCCAATAGACTCAGTGAGAAAAAAAAAAAGCATATAATTAAATCAATAAATACAGAAAACAATTTTATAATAAATCGATTAATGGCAAAAAATAAATCTTTCGGAAAACTAGAAAGAGAAGATAACAAAAGTATTCCAGTACTATGCGTCTATAAAACACCTCAGCAAACACATTCAGCAGGAAGGGGTGAACTCTCCCCACCCCACCCATACCCACCCCCACCCCGGGCTGGGCTGGGTCACACGTCACGTTACACGCAGACCTGTAACAGTGCGCTGAGGAGACCAGAGGGGAAGGGATATGGGTGGGAAGGCGGAATTGGATCCGGAATTATTTATGAGAGACACGGCCATGCACTGAAATGCTTAATAGAGTCTAGAAATAATTTATTAGAAACGATAAGCAGATTTAAATGGTTGTTCTAGCTGGTAACTTTGCTACACATACAAAATAAATAAGTAAACTTGCCCGATTTAAATACATATTTTTTTATATATCTATCAGCAGCAAACAGAAAATAGTGCCCCTCTCCCCTGGCCGTCCCTTCCCGGACGGCGTCGTCTTCAAGCCCTACGTGGGGCAGAGCAAAGCAGCGCTCTGCTTGGGCCAGGGCGCCTGGGGCAGAGTTTGGGAGCCAGGGAGATCTGAGCAAGGCATCCTTGCCCGTGAACAACAGCCTCACAGTGTCTCAGACCCAGGCAGAGAGCCGGCCCACTGTGCGTGCGGCATCAGGGTCCGAGCGGGGTGAGGAGGGTGTCCACAGACAGGGGCAGACGGACCGGGACCCCAGAGCTGCAGTGAGCGGAACAGGCCAGGCAGGAAACCCCGCAGGGGGAGGTCTGGCCAGGGTGTGAGCCCACTGGGCTGAGGCCAGCACCCACGCCAGAGGGTGGAACGGGCAGTGGAGGAAGACCAGAGACTGGGCACACTCAGGGACTGGTCCAGTAAGCGGGCAAAGTCAAGAAGACGAGAACAGGTTTCTTATGTGAGAAGGTGGATTAAGAGGCGTGGAAAGGGTGGGTAATGCCAGCATGCGACCCTGTGGCGTGGGGTTACCATGAGCCGTGTCAGCACGAGCTGCCGTATTTCCGTAGCCGCAAGAAGATGGAGAAGGAAATGAAAGCGTGTACACAGACACGTATACTCATGTACACACACGTGTGCAGACTTCATTCCAGGGCAGCCGTGAGCCGTGCCCAGTGGGAACGAGCCCCCCAGCGGTGCACAGACAGGACATCCTCGGTACTGTTCTGTACAAGAGGAGCCACAGCTCCGTGCAGAAAGGGCTGGCAGTAGCCCTGGGACAGAGGACACGAAAAAGGCACCTGGAGAGTTATCTCCTTATTCTCGAAAGCAACTAAGTGCTCATGACATCACAGACGTGTCAAAGGACAGGGCAGCCCTGGCCGGTTGGCTCAGTGGTAGAGCGTCCACCCGGCCTTGTGGATGTCCTGAGTTTGATTCCCGGTCAGGGCACACAGGAGAAGTGACCATCGGCTTCTCCACCCTTCCCCCTCTCCACTCTCTCTCTATCTTCTTCTCCCGCAGCCGTGGCTCTACTGGTTGGAGCTCATTGGCCCCGGGTGCTAAGAATGGCTCCCTGGAGCCTCTGTTCCAGGACCTAAAAATAGCCTGGTTGAGAGCATGGCCCCCCGTGGGCAGAGCATCAGCCTTAGATGAGGGTCACTGGGTGGATCCCAGGTGGGGAGCATGTGGAAGTCTATCTCCTCTCCTCTCACTTAATTTTTTTTTTTTAAAAAAAAGGCCTGAGCATTCAAAACACTCTTGGTTGGCCAAAGCTGGGACAATTTGAGCGCCAAAGTGAACTATATAAATAAATAAATAGAATTTTAGTTCATTGAATAAAGTAGGAAACCAGGAATCTGTAATGACATCTACATACTGCAGGGGTCCCCAAACTACGGCCTGCGGGCCACATGCAGCCCCCTGAGGCCATTTATCCGGCCCTCGCAGCACTTCCGGAAGGGGCACCTCTTTCATTGGTGGTCAGTGAGAGGAGCATAGTTCCCATTGAAATACTGGTCAGTTTGTTGATTTAAATTTACTTGTTCTTTATTTTAAATATTGTATTTGTTCCCATTTTGTTTTTTACTTTAAAATAAGATATGTGCAGTGTGCATAAGGATTTGTTCATAGTTGTTTTTTTTTTATAGTCCGGCCCTCCAACGGTCTGAGAGACAGTGAACTGGCCCCCTGTGTAAAAAGTTTGGGGACCCCTGACATACTGCATACATAAGAAACAGGCTGTGTACACGGTGTGAAAATACCTCCCCGTAGAGGCCACACTGATTAATCACAAGGGGTAAAGACAGCGTCTGGCAGACGCTGCGCTGATGAGGTTATCAGAGCAATCACGTCCAGTAGCAACACAAGTCGCAGCTAGAGGCTCCCGGACGCGGAGGAAGACAGCGAATTTCCGCTGTTCTCCTGAGAGTAGGCGTCAGGGTGCCGCACAGAAGCGGAGCTGATGGGGCGTGTCCAGACAGAAGCCGGGTGTAGAGTAAGAATCGGCTCCGGTTGTCATGGCGGCCTAGACGTCTTGTGATCTACCAGCTCCGGAAGCTTGTAGGGGATGCTGGTGGTGAGGCTCAGTTCACCGCCAAAGGCCTGAGAACCAGGGACAGGGCTGCCGGTGCTGGTCCTGGAGTCTGAAGGCTCCCACGTCCAAGGGCAGGAAAAGATGGGTGTCCCAGTTCAAGCAGAGAGGCATTTGCTCTTTTCTCACTTTTTGTTCCATTGGGGTCCCCAACAGATTGGAGGGTACCCTCCCGCATGGCTGAGGACAGCTCTCTGTACTCCGTCTGCCGGATCTGACACTCCTCTGTCCCAGACATAATGCTCACTGGCGGCTGGGGCTCCCTCCGCCCCGTCAGGCAGACACGTAAAACTCACCATCACACTGAGCATTCAGGTTCAAGTCTAGTCCTGAGGACACATCGGACAAGTCCGAGCCAGGAGCGTTCTACAAAATGACCCATCTGCCATCTTCAAAAGTGCCACGTTCTTGTAAATCCAACATCGAGGCACAGGACAAATTAATGCACTAATTCTGGGTTATATTTTCTTGTTGTACGGTGTCGTTGAAATAATTAGAGAAATTTGAAAAAAGGAGTCTGACTACTAAAGATTATTACCATATGAATGCTGACTTCCTGGTGCTGATGGTCGTTAGGGGTCTAACGACAATGCTGCGGGGTTGTTAGGGGTCTTTGCTCACTGAAAAGCACACAGGAACATGAGGGAAATGTGCTCTCAGGTGAGCAGCCTCCTCTCAATCGTCCACGGAAAGGAGGGTATCAGAGCGTTCCACCACTTTTCTATAACTTTGTTGATGGTTTTGTTCCTTTTTTTAATGAAAAAAAAGCAAGACACTACTTAATATAACATCTTTAAAAGTGATGGATATTTCTATTAAAAAATAAAAAAAAATTTACTATGCAGAGAAATATACAACTTCAGAGAAAGAAATTAAAGTGGAAAAGATATACCAGATACGTCATTCTCCAGCCCATGGCTAAACGGGTCTCATGAAATCATAATAAAATACCCATAAAATTAATATTTTGGTAGAAATTTATAAGATATGCCTAAAACAAACACAGAGGCAAAGAGCAAGACTCTTTTAGAGAATTGACTGGATGTCACGCATTGTCTAAGATGACAGTAATTAAGAGTGTGTTGTTGACACAAGGGTACAATAGAAGTAAAACAGGGAACTTCCAGGAATAGGACCACCCACAGCGAACACCATCATGACAAAACCTGAGGCTCGGAGCAGTGGAGAATGAATGGTATTTTCACAAAAGCAAGCTGGGCCGAAGGAATAGCAGCACGGGGAAGAATACAAGGACCTCTATCTCACACCAACAAGAGCTGCGCTTTGTGGACGGCAGCTCTAAACGTGACAGGTGCAGACTAGAGCTCTGTGCGGTCATGGAAATGCTTAATGTTTGCCTTTTCGACCAGGGAGCTACTGGCCACACACTGATTTCCAGCCCTTGAATTGTGACGCTTGGAACCAAACTACTTAATTTTTATTTTTACTTCTTTTTTGTCTACTTAAATTTAAATGTAAATAGCCTCCTGTGGCCTATGACTCCTGTGCCAGACCTCACAATTCTAGACGATAATTGTAAGAGAATGACCATATGACCTCGGGCCAGGGAGCTGCTCCTTTCGCAGAACAGCACAGTGTTCTGCAGCAACAGAAAGACAGAGGAAGGAGAGCTCAGCGTCACCCAAGGGCATTGCCTAGAGGGGAACAGCTGAGTCCTAGTTTGGAGAAGGTCTTGCAAAAGCATGCTAGCCAACACATCCTCAGCTCCAGAATCTGAAAACACCGCCCATAAATCAGTGAGAAACTTAACCTCCCTCCCAGAAATGAAGGAAGGAAGGAAGGAAGGAAGGAAGGAAGGAAGGAAGGAAGGAAGGAAGGAAGGAAGGAAGGAAGGAAGGAAGGAAAGAAAAGAAATAATAGCGCACTGGCTTGCACAAGCACTTCACAAGGAGAATACCCAAGGAACTAGCTCTTTACGTCATGAGTCATCAAGAAACTCGTAATAAAAATATCACAAATACAGCGACACACCCACTGAAACGTTAAAATGAGAAAGACTGAGGAACAGGACCAGGAGCCAGGATTTGGAGCAATAGGCACACTCCCACTCTGCAGGTGGTAAGTGCCAAGCCACTTCAGAAAACAGGCATTGTCGTTTAAAGTTAAATGTACGCGTCTCTTTAAAAAACACTCTACGGGATACGTCAGACACCAAGTGGGCACTGTGCACCAAAAGTCTTGGACAAGGCATGTAGAACGTTCCTCCAATTGGATTTACCTGATTTTTCTCAGAACCAATCAATGGTGGGAACGTGATAACACATTGTAGAATACAACAGAACGTCATACAGTAACGAAAATGGACACATGACCACTGAATACAACCTAGATGAAACCTACAAAGTGAAAGAAAGAAGATACAAAGAATACAAATATATATATATATATATATATATATATATATGTATATATGATTCCTTCTGTATAAGATACAAAATAAGGAGTACTAATCCATCCTGTTAGAGGCCAGCATCGTGGTTATTTATAGCAGAGAAAGGAGGAAAAGCAGGGACTCCCAGAAACAAGGGCCTTCTGAGGTGTGTACACCGTGCAGTTTTGAGGCCTGAGTAATTAACGGGTCCCTGGGTTTGTTCTCATGTGCTCAGGCATTCAGCTGTGTGCTTATGACTTGCCATGTTTTTAAAACTTATTCTGTGGCAATACAAAATCATAACATGGTTACTGTGAATTTCATAATCTTAGAAATTTATAAAATTAACTGAGTGTGTGATGTCTTCCCCTAGGCCAGCAATTCTGAGCCTGGTTTTATGAAATCATTGCTCCAGCCTGTTGTTGCAGGAGTGTGCTTAGCTATTTCAGCGATCCTCAAAATTAAATTAAATTTGTATCTTTGAAATCCCCCCCCTTCAAAAAAAAATAAATAAATGACACTACGGTGTTTAGAGACAATGAAAATACAACATAAAATTCCACAAAGAATTTTATTTGCCATCCCCTAACAGTGGCATGCAAGGCTTTAAATTAGTGGAATTCTTGTTCTAGCAAATTTTGTTTTAGAGTCTAACATTTCAAGGTGCATTTTATCGCACCAACAATTTCTGTAAATGATTTCTAGGCTAAAATATTGAATTAGTGTTATTATCCTTTGGTGTGTCATTAGAGGTTTAATGAATGTTCTTTTTTTTTTACACAGATAGGGACATTGTTGTCCTGGTAGACATATAAAAGAACCCATTATCACACCGCTTTAATATCCTTCTTTGTTTAGTTCCCTTAAAACCCTTCCAGGAGAAAAATGCATGCACCTCTCTTCATTCTTTATGCCTCTTCAGGGTTTATATTAGTTGCTAATTGCACTATCCTGTTTTATCTACTCTGGTCCACAGAGATCAAAGACCTTTTTTGTGACTTCCTTTCCATAATACCAGGCATAAATTGCAATTTATTATCAACATATATAATGCTCCAGCATTGTCAAGGGGAACTTTCTCACAGATGATGAAATTTGCATAAAAATAGATGCTTGTATTTTCATTGTGTGTGTGTATGTGTGTGTGTGTGAGTGAGTGAACAAACGGCTACTCTTGTCTATGCCAGCCTTAAAAAACACAACCAACAAAGGGACAATGTGACGGAAATAAAAGCTAACCCCTCCGCTAAGACACCCTCGACCCTGGCCTTACAATAAACGGCCACAGTGTCGGAAATGAGCGGAGACGCGGAAAGGATACTGTTCTCATAGTAATAACAGGTCAGAGTAGCCTTCATGGAGAGTCTCAAGACTGGAGGGTTTTCTCGGTTATAGAGAACTTGGCCTTCGATTTTATTTTTGTGGCACTTTGAAATACGTCCCAATAAAACCTGGGATGACATATATTTTCTCCCTGTGTCTGTATTTTCCCAGCTGGGCTCATGCCCTCTCACCATATAACCCCCTGTTTACTATAAAATAAAGTATTTTCTAAAAAAAAAAAAAAAAAAAATTGAGGTCTTTCTTCTCTGTCAGGACCGCTGACAGAAAAGGCTGCAAAGGCATTGCCACCCAGCAGACTAGGACAAGCTCAGCTAATGAAGTGTGGCAATTTTGGTTATACCTCAGTGACCCGACAGAGGAGCGGCCCATTCCTCTCACAGCAGCAAATTACATTTCTCTTCGTGTAGTTTCTGCTGTAGGAGCAGCAAGAAGACCCACAATCACTCATTGGTGGAGCTGTTTTCATGTTGTGCCTCTGATACAAGCCCTTGTTGCCGCCCGAGAGCCGTCACAAGTGGCGCTGTTGTGACAACTTGTGTGTGTGCACATGTGTGTGCGTGTGTTCCCTTCAGAGGAGGCAGGGAAAAGGAATCTCTTTTTATTTTGGAAAAAATTATATATATATATATATATATATATATATAGAGAGAGAGAGAGAGAGAGAGAGAGAGAGAGAGAGAGAGAGAATATATATGCATTCTCAATACCTCGTTCAGCCATTGGAACCCAAACAAAAGCAGACATGTAGAAGGTATCTTGAAAATGATCATGATGTTCGTATCTTACTGGTTGGTCCATGGCAGTCACACACCACTTTTCAAAATAGAAACTTCACATTTTTTTCATTTCTTCCCTGCTGTGTCTTTGCCTCTGTGAAATGTCCAACTTGGTGAAATTATAAAAGAAAAGAATATGGAATATGGCACCTAGAAATACAGTGTGTCCGTAAAGTCATGGTGCACTTTTGACCGGTCACAGGAAAGCAACAAAAGACGATAGAAATGTGATATCTGCACCAAATAAAAGGAAAACCCTCCCAGTTTCATACCTATTCAGTGCAGTTCAATGTGGGCTCACGCACAGATTTTTTAGGGCTCCTTAGGTAGCTATCCCGTATAGCCTCTACAGACTCGTCACTGACTGATGGCCTACCAGAACGGGGTTTCTCCACCAAACTGCCGGTTTCCTTCACCTGCTTATCCCACCGAGTCATGTTATTCCTATGTGGTGGCGCTTTGTTATAAACGTGCCGATATTCACGTTGCACTTTGGTCACGGATTCTAATTTAGCGAGCCACAGAACACACTGAACTTTCCTCTGTACCGTTCATATCTCGACTGGCATGGCCGTGGTCTGCTCCTCTGTACACACGGTGTTACATCATCATCTGTGCATGCGCACATGCTGCCACATCATCCTACAGAAACTGGGAGGGTTTTCCTTTTATTTGGTGCAGATTTCACATTTCTATTGTCTTTTGTTGCTTTCCTGTGACCGGTCAAAAGTGCACCATGACTTTACGGACACACTGTAGTTAACCTCTTTGCTGAATTTCTTCCGTTACCACCTCAATGTTTTGAGTAAGACCGTCCGCTCCGGGGCAGGGCTCCTCCGCTGGCTTGATTTTACGGAGACGAGAAGCGCCACCCTGCCGTCCACGCCATCTTGGACCCGCCATGCGGGGTCCACGTGAAGAAATGGGGAAGCTTTTGTCTCATTTTTGTTCTTTTGTTTTTGTTTGTGTGGTTGCCGCTTTGAAACAATCAGATCCAAATAGATAATGGGGGCAAAAAAAAAGGAAATGCATGTCAAAGGTGACTGGAAGTTTGTTTTAGATGGTGACATATTTTTAAGCCCTTTTCCCAAGCAGGGGTTACTGTTGAGTTTTCTTTCTGCCTGTCTGATTCGTTAAAAGACACACAAACAGTTCAAGTAACAAGAATAAGTTGGCACTGGTTTAAATTCTGGGCTCTTCCACTGAAACTTCTGGAAAGAGTCTCCAAGACTCTCCACTTACTAAAGGTTTTAAAAATCCAATATGTTGCCTATGAGTCCAAGTTATTTATGAATTAATCTTCCTAGAACACAACACTTCTCAGCCACGCCATATTTTCAAAGCCACCCGCTAAATAAATAAAACAAGGGTCCGAACAGAGTAAGCGGAGACATGGTGAAAATAATAAAACGTCACCGTCAAGAGCGCACAAGAGCGAAGGAAGGGTCTGTTTTCCTGCGGAGACGTACGTAGTTCTACAGTCTGAACCTCATCAGGCGGCCAACAGAGAGGCTCTGAGTGCAGAAGGGACCCGAAGTCTCCAGGGGAAGAAACCCAAACCCCAAAGTGAGATCTTCAACTCTATCAAGACCCCTTTGGCTCTGGCTTTGCTCTTACGCCTTGTTTCTGAGAAGGGGTCACAGGAGCAAGACGATGTGTCCCTCCCTCAGTGGACGTGGTCTCCAGCATCGACCTCTATCAGTGGACGTGGTCTCCAGCGTCGACCTCCCTCAGTGGACGTGGTCTCCAGCATGGACCTCCATCAGTGGCCGCCATGTGCCTTTATGGGACAGCTGATGCGCCATGCACTTGCGGGCAAGGGGCTGTTTGTCCTCCTCTGGCAAGCAACTGGGATGGACGGGATGTTTCTGCTTTAAAACCCAGACCAGTATGCCAGCGCTTAAGCAGTTGTCGCCTGCATCTGCTCCTTAGCTGCCAAGCTCTGTGGCCAGGTTTAAAGCAAGAGAGACAGAGAGACCAGAGAGAGAGAGAGAGAAATAGAGATGGAGAAACAAAGAGAAGCAGAGAGAAAGAGACAGAGACAGAAAGGGAGAGACCTGAGTCAGGCAGAGAGAGAGAGAGAGGAGACCCAAGCATTTCTCCTTGCCTTTAAGTCCATGGGAAATTTAAAACTTTGAATGAATGTTACCTCCTATAGAATCAGTGTGGAAGGTTCTTAAAAAGTAGCGGTCCTGAACAGATATGAATTAAATCCATAAAAGTTGTTTGTGATCACTTCGTGTATTGGCCATCAGTCAGTATGATGATTACAGCTCTTTATAATAACAGAGTTCTTGAGAGTGTGCAGAAGGAGTTTCAATTGTCACTCGCATCTCCCCTTTTCCTAAGCCTGTTAAATTTCATATGATAGCTACTATCTAAACCTTTCCCATGCCTCTGTTGACACAAATGATACGACATGAAAAATGTAGAAGTCAAAGTTATTCAGAAAAAAATAATTCCCGGGTACATTATCCAAGTTAATTGAGACATAAAACAATACATGCAAAAAAAATTTTTTTTAATGTATAACATTGAACAAGAACTAAAAAAATAACATGAACCTAACGTTCTCATTTGTAGCCAATTCACATATTTATTGAGAGTTTACTTTTGGGCAAAACCCTGGGGAAAACGTAATAGAGAAAACAAGGTAAATGAAACTTACTCTCTGGTCTTCGAGGACCCACATCTCAATAGGGAAGACAGAGCAAATACATTAATAATGTTAAGAGATGGTAGAGCCCTGGCCGGTTGGCTCAGCGGTAGAGCGTCGGCCTAGCGTGCGGAGGACCCGGGTTCGATTCCCGGCCAGGGCACACAGGAGAAGCGCCCATTTGCTTCTCCACCCCTCCCCCGCGCTTTCCTCTGTCTCTCTCTTCCCCTCCCGCAGCCAAGGCTCCATTGGAGCAAAGATGGCCCGGGCGCTGGGGATGGCTCTGTGGCCTCTGCCCCAGGCGCTAGCGTGGCTCTGGTCGCAACATGGCGACGCCCAGGATGGGCAGAGCATCGCCCCCTGGTGGGCAGAGCGTCGCCCCTGGTAGGCGTGCCGGGTGGATCCCGGTCGGGCGCATGCGGGAGTCTGTCTGACTGTCTCTCCCCGTTTCCAGCTTCAGAAAAATGAAAAAAAAAAAGAAAAAGAATTAAAAAAAAAAAAAAAAGAGATGGTAGAATGTAGTAAGTAAGGGGTGTGGTGGGCACAGGGTGAGTGAAAATGGGGAAGTGACAGAGTCTGAAGAACGTTGTAAAGAAGACCATAGTGAGGACAGATACAGGGGACAGAAACAGGCTATTTGTCCTGTTGAATCCTCCACTGTGATGGACTGAATCACGTTCCCCCAAAATTCATATTTTGAAACTCTCATTTCCCACGCCTCAGGACGTGACTATATTCAGAGATGGGCTCCTTAACTTAAACTTAAAGATGGAGTCTTTCAGGGGGGTTCTGATCCAATTGGACTGGTGTCTTCATAGGAGGAGGAGAAGAGGACCCAGTCGCACAGAGGAAAGACCGTGTGAGGACACGGCAGCTGTCCACAGCCGGACGGTGAGCTTGCGGGAGAAGCCAGGAGAGCCGACACCTTGCTCTTGGATTGCCGACCTCCAGAACTGTACAAACTCGGCTCTGTGCTTTCAGTCACCCTGGGGCATGGCGTTAGGCAGCCCTGTCAAATAACCTACACTTTGGATTTAACATGGTTCCCTCTGCCCCATACTTTCAGTGAACTAGTTGTACACAACACTGCGGAGGCCTGTCCGGGTCACCTCTACTGGCCAGCAAACCCATCCCACAGGAACTGTAAGTAAAAGCTGCTAAAGGCTCATACATGGTCCTTTTCTCTGGAGAAATACCCGCAGCTGACAGAAGATGGCTTCCGTGGGAAGTCACCCCCACATCTCAGAAGGGACGGCCCAGAACCAGGGGCTGCCTGGCCTGGCGCTGTGAAGACCGGCCCCTCAGCCCCAGCGCTGGCTGCACGCTCTCGGGTGTGGAGTATACTCCAGCGCCGTCCCTCTGCAGGTCCGGCCGACACCAGACTTTGCCCAAGCCCGGCTGGCTCAGCCTGTTTCCTGCCCTCGTACACGCCAGGACCTGCAGCGTCTTCCTGAGGACCAGTCCCTCGGCGAGTCACCGAACAATGGGGTGGTGGGAGCTGCTTTTAGGGGACTCCGCCTCAGGCAAGGGGTGACAGTTTCCGTCCTGAGAAGCAGACTCTTAGGGAATTGTGTGACTCAGGGATTGGGTGCCTGGCCCAGCTGAAGGCAGTCAAGTTTCAACGACTCACGTGGTGGCACGTGAGCTCTGAGAGGACCTGGCGTGCGGAATATTGACCACTAAGGCCCACGGCTACAGTAAACTGGGATGGAATAAAAGGCCCTGGCAATATCTCAGGTTTTTAGGTAAAAAAAAAGAAAAAATATATATATATACATATATATAAAGATTGGGGAAAGTGGGAATGGTAAGAACTGCAATTCGGGTGCATGTTTCTAAGTGCCGTAAGTACCTTGGAGAGAACAGTGTCAACATCAGGTCTATTTGTCACAATTTAGAGCACCGTGTGAAGGTCAGTAAACATCTTTGATCACGTTTTAAATGGATACCCATATCCTGCAGCCAGAGGCAAGCAGAGCTGAAGGCCAAGCACAGAATCCAATTTCCACAACGGGAAACTTCAAGGGAGGCGGCCCTGGCCGTCCCTGGGAGCGTTCTTGCTTTCCGCATAACAAAGTGCCCAAAGCTGGTACGCATGCCCAGATCTGAAACGGACTGTTCTCTAAGCAGTTCTTAGTTCTTTCAGTGGAAAATGGTATTTAAATTTCTTAATCTGATTGTAAGATGCTCTGAATATGGTTAGAAAGATCAAATGCAATAAAGCCAGACTAAAATCGGTGTTTTTATTGTTATATGTGCTAATGTAGCAGGAAAGCTACAGATCAAGTTGGAGAATTTGAAGTTTTGATATTTCACTTTTTCCAAAACGCAACTTTCAGAGTCAAGTAGATGCCAAGTGACTTCCAATAATGAAGTAAGTTTAAAGACACCATTAACACAAAAAACCAAAGTAATCTATACCTTATTTATCCTTCATAAAATACTTAACACTGTATGTGTCCATGGAAAATAAATTTCAAGAATAAAATAGATAAAATGTGTCATAGATGCAATGATACAAATGTAAGTAACAGAACTGAAGATACAGGCAATCTTATTTAGTGTTGATGTGTAGCAAAAATATAGTCCTTAACTCAAGTTTCTTCATTAACAAACCACAATTTCCAGTATTTTCTTTAGAGGTATGTACAGAAAAATCCACGACGTTCAATACATTGAGAGCCAAGCTCACTGGGAGAGAGAAAAATTAAACAGAAATCATAAAATTCTCAGTGTTGGAAGCAAGTTTGGAAGTCAGATGCCACCATTAGCGTGCTGTCCGTGGTCCTGAATACATGGTGTTTCGTACAAGGGGAAACAGGGAGGACAGTATAGCACAGGGTCAGGGACCTATGGCTCACGAGCCAGATGTGGCTCTTTTGATGGCTGTATCTGGCTCGCAGACAAATCTGTAATAAAAATAATAATAACGTTAAAAATATAAAACATTCTCATGTGTTATAATCCATTCATTTCCTACCGTTCATGTTCATGGTTGTGGGTGGCTGGAGCCAATCACAGCTGTCCTCCGGGACAACACCAAATTTTTATTGGATAATGTGTAAGGTACACAGGTCGTTGTATGGCTCTCACGGAATTACATTTTAAAATATGTGGCGTTCATGGCTCTCTCAGCCAAAAAGGTTCCTGAGGCCCTGGCCGGTTGGCTCAGCGGTAGAGCGTCAGCCTAGCGTGCGGAGGACCCGGGTTCGATTCCCGGCCAGGGCACACAGGAGAAGCACCCATTTGCTTCTCCACCCCTCCGCCACACTTTCCTCTCTGTCTCTCTCTTCCCCTCCCGCAGCCAAGGCTCCATTGGAGCAAAGATGGCCCGGGCGCTGGGTATGGCTCTGTGGCCTCTGCCTCAGGCGCTAGAGTGGCTCTGGTCGCAACATTGCGACGCCCAGGTTCCTGACCCCTGGGATAGCATACCCCCCCAGCCCCCTCAACTTTGCAAAGTGCAAACCTAGAGTAATCTGCCACCCACACATCAGAGGACGCTCTCAGTAAATCCACTGTGTAGTCCAAAGCACATTCCATGTAGCCATCCCTTTTTCACATTCAGAGGCTCCTTTTGAGTTTTATTGTAAAAACTGGAGATAATAGTGTAAACCTAGGAACATTTTCTTGGATTGCAGGGGGAAAAAAAGACATTTGGTTACTCATATTGTCAAGGACCTGTGTTTTTCCTTTCGCTTTTAATATGTGTTGCTGTCTCTAACAATTAAAGGCAGAGTCGAAAGAGTTAGTTATTTCTCCTTGGTTTTAGACCACGCTTCCGGTTTCTCTGTTGGAAATCTTATCAACAAGAGGTAAGTCCTGTATACCACCCAGGAGGAGTGAAAACTTCATAGCAAAGCTTTTTATAGTTTATCTCCCAATTGGCAATTACCCTTAGCTTCAATATTTGTGAAAAAAAAATATTTTTTAGTTGAATTGGTGCTTTCCTCTAATTGCCTTCTTTAACCCAGCCTTAGCCAAACCCCTTCCAGACCACCTCATCCTCACTTCCACCAAAGTAATGCCATGGATTGAACAGGGCACCATTTTAAGGTGTAGGAGTTGTTTACTGTAAGAAAATTTATCTCTTAGTCAAACATTCAAAGTTTACTCAGGTTTTAATTTGTCCATTTTTGTAATGAAATATAATTATTGAATTATCTGTAAAAAAATTATTTCTTAGAAAGAGCTCCATTTAACACTACCTTTCTTCTTGTTTCTTCCAACTATAACTTACTCACATCTCTCAGTGTGTGCATGAACCAGGGAAATCAAAATAATTCCCAACTTCTTAACAAACACATGAAAGCTAAGAGACTGGCAATAACATACAAATCAGGTGAGAGTCCAGCAACACAGAGTAGGAAGAAATCCTTGAGGCGCTAACTCCTATTAACGTTTAACAACAACAACCCAATGCCTTGACGTAAAAGAATGGCACTCAATTAAAAATACAATCTTAACCCATGAAAAGAATTGGTTGTGTGTGTGTGTGTATGTATGTGTGTGTGCATATGTTTAGGCATAAGACCAAAATATTCTAAATGCACAAAAATATTTATGTATACAACTAAATTTCTGTTACATATAATGACCAAATGTTATGGGGGAAAGACACATTAAGGAAGGTTTTTATTATTATTATTTTTATGATTAAGTATATAGTTTTTCTGTTTATTTCAAAGTACATTTCCTTAAGGTTCATTGCCTAATTTGAGGCATTAGCACATTAAAATTCTGTGAGTTTTACACATAATATAAACTGTAGTCTACATAATGTTTATAGAAAGCTATTATTTCTACTGATAGATGATAGGGATCAAAACGAGACCTGTTGTTTAATTAAACAACCGACATTAGGAAGTGGCCCTCTTTGAACCATACATTCGGGGTGGGTGACTGGCAGCAACAGAAAAATTCACTTGATTTTTATTGCTTTTGGCTTCCCTGTTCTGTTTTGAAATCTCAGTGCTTTCTCTGTCACAGCATAGGCCTCCTCTTTCAAGACTGGATAAGGACCCAGTCAGTCTATGCTTCACTGTAGTTAAGTGCTTTCAGGAAAATTTCTATCAAAATTAGGACTCTTTCCTCAGAGAGACTTTTACAAATTACTATAATACCAGACCAATGTAACATGTGCTGCACTAGAAGCCCCCACAAGTGCTCAGAGTATCAGAGCAGAGTGTGATGTCTTAGGTATTCTGTGAGAATGAATCCAGGCGGGTTCACTGTCGTAAAGGAATTAAGAAAGACTTTCCTGGAGGATTTTGCTTGTGAGCTAGACCCTCATGCTCAGGTAGGATTGTATCAGTTTCAGGTGTGCAGCCCAGTGGTTAGACAATCCTGTGCTTTACAGCGTGTTCCCCAGTTACGTCTCGTACCCACCTGGTGCTCCAGATGGTTATCACAACATTAGTGACTACATTCTCTATGTGGTACTTTGTATTTTTTTAACCTGAAACCCATGTCCCCTCAATAAATTAAATTAAAGCAAACAAACAAATAAGCAAACAAATAAATAGATACATTTTGGAAATTATTTTCAGACTTTTTTTCATTGTAGCAAAAAAAAAAGCAAACAACTATCCATCAACAGATGAAAGGACAAACAGAATGTGGCCGACCCATGTGATGGAGTATTGTGCAACAATGAAAGAGAACATGGTGGACACACACACACAGATAAATCTCAAAGATACCACAGTGGGACGCAGTCGGACAAGACCCACGTGATGGAGTATTGTGCAACAATGAAAGAGAACATGGTGGACACACACACACAGATAAATCTCAAAAATACCACAGTGGGACGCAGTCGGACAAGACCCACGTGATGGAGTATTGTGCAACCATGAAAGAGAACATGGCACACACACACAGATAAATCTCAAAGATACCACAGTGAGACGCATCGGACAAGACCCACGTGATGGAGTATTGTGCAACCATGAAAGAGAACATGGCGGACACACACACACAGATAAATCTCAAAGATACCACAGTGAGACGCAGTCGGACAAGACCCACGTGATGGAGTATTGTGCAACCATGAAAGAGAACATGGCGGACACACACAACACAGATAAATCTCAAAGATACCACAGTGAGACGCAGTCGGACAAGACCCACGTGATGGAGTATTGTGCAACCATGAAAGAGAACATGGCGGACACACACACACAGATAAATCTCAAAGATACCACAGTGAGACGCAGTCGGACAAGACCCACGTGATGGAGTATTGTGCAACCATGAAAGAGAACATGGCGGACACACACACACAGATAAATCTCAAAGATACCACAGTGAGACGCAGTCGGACAAGACCCACGTGATGGAGTATTGTGCAACCATGAAAGAGAACATGGCACACACACACAGATAAATCTCAAAGATACCACAGTGAGACGCAGTCGGACAAGACCCACGTGATGGAGTATTGTGCAACAAGGAGAGAGAACATGGCACACACACACACACAGATAAATCTCAAAGATACCACAGTGAGACGCAGTCGGACAAGACCCACGTGATGGAGTATTGTGCAACAAGGAGAGAGAACATGACAAACACACACAACACAGATAAATCTCAAAGATACCACAGTGAGACGCAGTCGGACAAGAAGGAAGGGCAAAGTCCTCACAACAGGAAGAGCATAGGTCTTGCTCCAGGGCTGAGGGACATGGGTGGCCATCAAGGTGGACAAAGGAACTTTCTGGAGGGATGGAAATGCCCCATGTCAAGACTGTGGTGGTGGTGATCCTACAATTGTAAAACACTTATAAATAATTATTTAAAAGTAACTAAAAATTGGTGTATTTTATTATATGTAATTTAGACCTCACCAGAGCTTAGTTAAAAAGAAAAAAAAAGACACACATACACCCACGTGCATACACACACTAACACCATGCTGTGGAAGCAATTTACTTAGACATTTTTCCTGGGAATCTTCACCTGAAGGTCCCAAAGAAGTACATATCCAAACATAAATCAAGTAACCTTTTTCTCAGCACGCTAAGAACGGTTAATGAGATTTGATCCACACGCTGAGTTTACCTGGAATCGCACCATCGGTAGAGCAGCCAACACGATGCCTTGGCTCGATCCACATTTAAATTAATTAACGCAGAGGCTGCGGAAGTTCCTCAGTCACACCAACCACATCAGGCGTCCTATGGCCACCGTGGGAAGTTCTGTTGAACAGCCCTGTGGTGATTGCCAGGGGTTAGGGAGGGAAGAGGAGGAGGAACCGGGGTATAAACGATGATGTGACCAACACTTACTTGACTTGGGGTGGCAAACACACAGCGGAGTATACGGAGATGTGTTGTAGAATTGGACACCTGAAACCTGTATCCTTATGCTAACCGGTGCCACACACCCCCCATTAAATTACATTAAAAATAAATACATAAATAAAATTACAAGGAAAGCACCTATTTCTCAGATTCAAATGGAAAAAGATATTGGTCCTCCTTCTTGTCTCCACCTACACTGCACGCAGAACTTCCCAGAAGCAGCATTTGTGGAGGCTGGCTGATGGAAACCTAACACGTCCATCGTTTCACATGTTTAGTGAGAGAAACACGGACGTTAGAGGGTTCCTGGTTAGACGACCACGTAGGTCAATCATGGGGAGTCACCGCTTCTGTCACGCGCTCTGACTCAAGCCGGTGGGTAAAGGTCTGAAGTTGTGAGCTGAGCTGATTAAACATCAAGGCAGAAGTATGAAAGCAAACGCAAGGGTAGGTTTTTATGGAAACTTGCTCTGGTCCTTGAATATCCACCTTACTGCCTGCATAGGCAAGAAATCAATTTCTATCAGCTATTTATTTTTCTTTCTCTCCAGTCTATCTATGAGGTAAGATATGCTCCCACCAGGACCAAAAAAAAAAAAAAAATGTGTCTTTACTGATTCTCAATGTTAGTAACTTCATGGGCAGGAATATTAATAACATGAAAATAACAAATTTTATAAGAGCCTTCTATGTATTAGACATAAAATTAAGCTCCAAGTAATTAGTAATTCTTGTTGTGGGAGCTTCTTACATCTACTGCCAGATATGCCAGGGGTCGGGAATCTTTTTGGCTGAGAGAGCCATGAACGCCAGATATTTTAAAATGTAATTCCGTAAGAGTCATACAATGACCCATGTATATTATGCATTATCCAATAAAAATTTGGTATTGTCCCGGAGGACAGCTGTGATTGGCTCCAGCCACCCGCAACCATGAACATGAGCGGTAGGAAATGAATGGATTGTAACACATGAAAATGTTTCTATTTTTAACGTTATTTTTTTTTTATTAAAGATTTGTCTGCGAGCCAGATGCAGTCATCAAAAGAGCCACATCTGGCTTGCGAGCCATAGGTTCCCAACCCCTGATATATGCCATCAGTGAGCTTAGTATGTAGATTTACATGGTAACATTAACTCTTAATATAAGATGTTCTCCAAATTTCTCATGATATAATGATGAACCTTTCCTATATTTTTTTATTTCTAAATGTTAGAGCTTTTACCAAAAAAGAAAAAAAAAGTGTTAAGCAATTGAAATGCGATTGTTTTGCTTGAAAGCAACATGTAAGATTATTATTGCAGAGGAATTCTGTGAAACAATAGTATGATATCAGGAAGACTTTAAATGAAATCTTTTATGCATTTCACTTCCCATCAATTCAAACTTGTGGAGTGACCCTTCTCATTAGGGCTCCCATCATTTCTGAGCGGAAGCTGCCCCTAGGAACACTGGCATTCCTCGAGAGGTATTTATCCAGCCACGGGATGAGTTTTTCATTTTTATTGCCGGTCATGCTCTAATGTGTTTGGAGAAGAGATAGTGAAATTGAAATTGGACCGGGCCTATCTCTCCGTGCCAGCTGAGAGCTGGCAGGCTGCAGAGATTCTGGAGTGTGGCTCTTACCCTTTCAAAGCAAATACTGAAGGTACCTTTAAACGAATTTTTCTTCTTAACTTCTTGGAAAAGGAAGCCTCCGCCACGCCTTTGCATTCGTTAGAAGGGCTGAACCCTTTCCCATGGCGTTGAAGGCCCTTGGACATCTGACTGCGACATCACTTTGTCGAGTCAACGCCCACATGTCACCTGCCTTGCCCCGCCACCCCCTCTCATACCCTGCGCTGGGCTGCCTTTACCCCTTGTCCACGTGGCACCGCACCCCTGACCCTCCCTCCTCCAGCTCTGCCTTGCCCGCTGGACTCCTTCAAGATAAATCACCACATGGCTTTTTCTCTACTGAATCGATTCAGCAGATTATCGTCGAGGACATGACCATCAAAATTCCTTTTCAGATACTCAAATGCAGGGCCGTTAGTGAATGTCATTTCTATCTCACTTTCTAGTGTTCGGTAGACAGTCACCCAGCGGGGCTCTGTTGGACCAGGGGCGCCTCCCAACGCTCTCAGTGAATGAGACTGACCGTTAATCCCAGGGTGCCCTGCTGCAGATTCACCCTGGTCACCTGATGGTGACCTCCATGCACTGTTCTCCACCACGGCTACTTTCTGCCTTACTCTTTACCAAGAGCACGAGTTTTCCAAAAAAATGACAGAGATTAAAACACATAAAGAGTGGAAAAGGCACTTGAATTGTATCCATTATGAGCTCGTGAAAATAATGGCAACAGTCCCATTTTCCTGGTGCTGTTAATCTCAGAGTGTCTCTGAGACCAAGAATGTGTAGTGAACAGAGGTCAAGTAAAGGCAATTCATGGAAGAAATACCAAAGTCTGTTCAAAATATACAGAAATCTCTGTCGTACTCGTCATTACAGAAATACAACCTGATACAGTTTAAGATTCATCTCTAATCTTAGTAGAGATTTTGAAGGGAAAATATTTATTTTATAAATATACATTATTGGTGAGAATGTAAACCATTACAAGTTTTTTTTTTTTTAAAAATGCTTATCCTTTAAATCAGTAATTATACTTCCAAGAATTTATTTTTAAAAAATGCTCATGATATATACATCATTAATAGAAAATCAAAACACCAATAAACGAGAATAGTTAAAATGCAAATCTATACTGAAGTTTTACGCAGTTTTCTTAGGTAATGTTTTTGTAATATTCAATAACAGTTAAAATGCTCATTATATCACGTTAATTAAAAAATGATTTCTAACTATTACACGCAATATGTCACGTGTAGGTCGCCTCAATTTCGCTCTCTGTGCATATATTTGTATAAGCAAGTCTTTTCATAATATAAAATTAATTTTATTGATGTGCATTTGTATAGAAACTATTAGAAATAAATATACAAATTTATTAGTAATTGTTTTCATGTCACAATGCATAATTGTTTCCTTAATTATTTTTATTTTTAATAGACTCTACTACGAGACTAAAGCTTTTAAGACTAGAATAGAAAGGAGTAACAGCATAGAAGTATTTTTATTTCCTGAGCAGGGAACTAATAAGTTAATACCCTGATGCAAATCGATATTTTTTTGGCTTGCTTTTAATTGTTGCTGAGGCCTCAAAATGTGATCGAGTGCATAGCCCAGAACTAGACGTGATCCCGTCAGCCCATTAAGATAAGGGCCGCCCCAGCAACGCGAGGAAAAGGGGCAGTAGAACAGCTGATTCACTCCAGGCGTGAAGTATATTTAGACACCGCTCTGAGCAAACACGAGCAGCATGATGTGAGTACACTTAACAGAAGTTTCTCTGGGAGCATTTGCCACACTGGCGGGAGTGTTCTACCAGGCAGTCTCCGGCGCATGGGTTAGAAATGAGCAGTGCTTCCCAGCCCTGTCTGAAACAGAAGATAGAGGACAGATAGACAGACAGACGATACAATATAAAAACGGCTATACCAACAGCACAGGGAGAAAGGGAACAAAGCACCGTTCAAGGGGGAAGCCTTGAATTTGCTCGTTCGATGTGTTCACTGGTCACAATTATTCTCTCTGGGATGAGAACCAGAAATCAGAATTTCTGAAAATTCCTGCTTTGTTAGTCACTCATGGGCACGTATCTCAAAAGACACTTCAGAAAAAATTAACATGTTATCGAATACTAGAAATTCAGCCTCAACCCTCTATCAACACAGCTAGTATGATAAAATGGGTCAGAACAAGAAATTTTGATTTTTTTTTCTCCCTTCAGTTCAAAGCTCAGACAAAATGATAGTGTAAGTGGCCTGTCCCATGCTTATGGTCCCTGGTCCCACCAGGATGCCCCCACGTGGCTGTGCAGCTCAAGTTATTCAACAGAAGGAGGGAGGAGGGATTTCTTCTCAAGATAGAGGAACCCCTAGCCCACCCCTATGCAAGGAGAATACAACAAAAGATGATTTTTAAAAGTAAATAAATTTTAAAAAATGGACGTGGAAAAGATCGCTTCTAACCACTTGGTTTTTCCATCTGAAAGCTCTCCTTATTTTCCTTCCTTCCTTCTTCCCTTCCTCCCTTCCTCCCTCCCTCTCATCCTTCCTTCCTTCCTTCCTTCCTTCCTTCCTTCCTTCCTTCCTTCCTTCCTTCCTCCCTTCCTTCCCTCTTTCTTCCCTTCCATCCTTCCTTCTTTTCCTTCCTCTTTCCCTCCCTCCTTCTTTCTTTCCTTCCTTCCTTCCTACCTTCCTTCCTTCCTTCCCTCTTTCCTTCTTCCCTTCCTCCCTCTCTCCCTCCCTCCCTTGCTTCTTTCTTCTTTCTTCTTTTTTCTTTTCTCTTTCTTTCTTCTTTCTTCTTTTTTCTTTTCTCTTTCTTTCTTTCTTTCTTCTCCCTTTCTTTCTCTCTCTTCCTTCCTTCCTTCCTTCCTTCCTTCCTTCCTTCCTTCCTTCCTTCCTTCCTTCCTTCCTTCCTTTCTCTCCAGAGTCCACTAGACTAGATCAGGACCATCACTTAAGAGAGGGTTATGTTTGTAGTCCACATAAATGCCTTGGGCACTGAAATATTACATACACAATGTTTTGGCTGCTGAGAAACATGAAATTTCAGTTGCCATAGAGATGTTATCAATTCATTAATCCACCCTCTTTTTCAAGGACAACATTCATAAGGTACAAGCCCACTCTAAGGAACCAGTGAGGAGAAAGCTCCCGGCACCCAGAGAACCTCTTCTTACGGAATGTGTGCGGGCCTCTCGGCTTCAGCGCGGGGTCCACAGCGGCTCATCCACCCATCTTAGCGGCTTCACATTCCTGAGCGCGAGTCTGGTTCTTACTCCTGGCACGCAAAACGGCGAACCAGCCAGGAAGGTGGTGGTGGTCTTCCTTCCTGGCCACCCGCCTGGGGCATCTCAGTGCTCAAACCCTCCCCACCTGGGACTCCCCCCCACCGCCTGCTTCTGCAGGGTCCTCCACACCCCAGGTGTTTCAGTCCCACTTTCATAGGAGGCTCCATCAGGGCGGAGACCCTTGTCCGCTTTGTCACAGACGTATCCCAAGCTCTGAAGAGTGTTGTGGCCATAGGTGCCGCCTGCCTGAATGACGTAAGGAGCCCCTAACATCAGATATGACACCAGAGTCAGGGGCAGAGGTCCTTGTGGCCGAGATGACGCAGTGGCACCTCCAGAAAAAGGTGGAGGGATGCCAGTGCCACCAGGCAGGCACCCCAGGTCACTGGCCTTAGCAGTCCCACCTGCCTCTGCCGGTCCCGGACGGGGGCCACTGAGGGTGTCCGGGGCAGAGACACCATGCCCCTCCCCAGGGTGCCCGGGGCTGCTTCCCGGATGCTGGTGGCCTTTGTAAAGTCTTTAAGCTCTGTGTTTTCCTAAGATAGGAAGGGTCTTTTATTCTCCTCCAGTATGAAAACTACTTTACCATGTTTAAAGGATGCCCACAAATTTTAATCAATAATGAGTCCAGAAGACTCCTCCCCAATGAACAAAAATACACCGTTCCCTCTGCTGAGACACAGCACATCCTCTCTTTACTTATCAAAGTCTCTGACTGACAGAGGCATTCATTACCCTGAAGAGACAGGGACCCATCTACAGAAGAAGAGTCTACATGGCTTTCGAAAGGCTCCCTTCCTCCCCAGGACTTTTCAAGAGAGGGCTGTCTCGGCTCTGGGAGATTTTCCTTCTTCCTCTTCAAAAATAGAGGGAGAAAAGTTTTACCTCTTTAAAAAGAAAAATGCACAGAGAACAGTACGTAAAGAAAACACACCGTAGAGTGGGATTTGAAAGCTTATAGACATCAGCCAATACATAGGGAAATACACTTAGCTGTACTAGAGCATAAGTCAGCATTAGAATCCCTGCTACAGGGAGATGACCACAGGCTGGGCAGACCTGCTGACCTCCCCGGGAATCGTCCTGAGATAGCAGCCTGAGGGCTGATGAGCAGCAGCACAATGAGAGAGTCAGAAAAACTGGCCCTGAATGCCCAAAATTCGAAATATCCTGGATGTTTGGAGGTCAGAAGTCTGAAGATAGTCAATGAATTCCTGAGGACTTCTGAAATATAGCTATCGGAGGTCACCTAAGAGTGACCGGTATGTGCCGCATAAGTCCGGCAATAAACTTATTTGGTGGCCAGGAGACCAAGTCCTTCCAGAAGGAGTCTATAGCTTTGCATCTTTAGATACGCCGGCCTGGAAATCAGGGGAGCAATGGATTTACAGAGGACTCATCGGGCCATCTGCTCCTTAAAGCATAACCTGCCCCATGGCCACTGGGGTCTCCCGTACTCAGCACAGCCATTGGCTTATGTATTCCACTAATAAATAGATGAGAAGTTCATCTGGAAATTAAAATATAGACTGGAGTGGATTCTGCGAGCCCCAAATGCCATCTAATGCAACTCTTGGCTGATGGATAAATATCCTCTCTAGCCAGGGCCTCCTACTTCTGGAGCAAGAGCTCTGGGAACAAGATAATTTGGTTTCCAGATTGTCAATATGCCCATTGGTCAGGCAGAAAAACTTCCTCCTAAATCAAAAAGCGGTGTGATGCCTCAGGTCAGCTATTCCCACAGAGGCATGTGATACATTTCTATGAGCCACAACGGGGTGTTTTCTTTGTGTTTTTCCTCCCTCCCTTCTTCCCTTTCCCTCTCCTCTTTCTCCTTTTCCATGTCCTAATTTTAGAAGAAATTTTTTTTAAATGTATTTATTGATTTGAGAGAGAGAGAGAGAGAGAGGAATATTGATTGGTTGTTCCACTTATTCACGCCTTCATTGGTTGCCTTGTACGTGTGCCCTGACCAGGGATCAAACCCACAGCCTTGGCATACCGGGATGATGCTCTAACCAGGGAAGTTACCCAGCCAGGGCTCTGCTCCCTAATTTCAAATTTACTGCCGTTGAGCTGGAAAAAAAAATGTAAAGCTGTACTCGGAAATAGTATTTCTTTATAAAGCTAAATGCGAGGCTCACAGGGTGAACCTGAGATGTCAGCAGGGAAACGCTCCGCCGCTGCCCGCCTGCGGAAGAGCCCGAGTGCCCGGCGGGACGCGCCTGTCAGCGGCGCTGGAATGGCCCACACGGAGCCACGGTGATCTGCGTTGTTCCTCAACTCTCCTGCTCCCCTCTGTCATCTCCTTTGCCAAAGTACACGGGGAGCTAGCCAGTGACAATATGAGATAACCCACAGAGCGGCAATTCAATTAATCAATCAATAAATCAATGGGCACAGCGTGTGTGTCCCCTGGTGAGGCCCCGTGCTAAAGACGATGTGGAAATGGACACACAGCATCGCTTAGCCGCGGGGAAGGGTCATCCGGAAAGGAGACAGAAGGAAAGATTGGAAAATCTAATCTATAATACAAGACATGGAGAAAACATTAGGGGGAAAAAATGCAGAGAAAGACATAAAGCAACATGTGGACATCCTACCCCTGGGCTGCCTTGCCTACTGCAGACCAGGCTGGGAGTACGGGGGTGACCAGGACAGCCTCCACGTCCATCCCAATGCCGCTCCTCAGTGGCCATCGCTCACTCAGACTTAATGACCACTGAGGACAGTTTTGAGTCCTGTGCTTGGCTGGGCCTTCGAGGGCAGTGTGGAGATTCCAGAAACTTCCCCGTGATTTGATCCCAGCTTCCTCGACCATCCAGGGGAACTTGGAGCCAGAGAAGACAAAGGAGGTGGGACCTCCCTGCCCCCCGCATCCTAAGAGATGGTTACAGGCGGTGTCTCTTGTTTCCTTCAAAGCGGAGGCGGGCGGCGGGTGGGAGCGGGTTACAAACAGGCTGCACGTGATTTCAGAGAGGGCTGGTTGCAGTTCGAGTGCCCACCACAGTGTCTGGCACGTCACAAGAGCTTAATAAAGGTTTGTTGTCATCACCAGATAAATGTTTGAAGTAGAATTGGAGTCACAGTCATATGAACCTTTAAAAAGTGCTGGACACAATTGTTGGGGGTTTTGTTATTGTTGTTGTCCGGAAAGATTGTAACCAATTAAAATTCCAACCAGCCGTCAAGGAAGATAACGGCATGGAACCTGGCCAACACCGAGTTGTAACGCTTTTTTTTTTTTTTTAATTTTTTTTTTTATTTATTCACTTTAGAGAGGAGAGAGAAAGGGAGAGAGAGAGAGACAGAGAGGGAGAGAGAGAGGAGAGAGAGACAGAGAGAGAAGGTGGGGAGGAGCTGGAAGCATCAACTCCCATATGTGCCTTGACCAGGTAAGCCCAGGGTTTCGAACAGGCGACCTCAGCATTTCCAGGTCGACGCTTTATCCACTGCGCCACCACAGGTCAGGCTTGTAACGCTTTTTAAAGTGGTTCCCACCTTGACATTTGAAAATGCTGTTTTCATTGTTTCATGTGGTTGATACTAGTCAGGTGCTGAAATGTACTGGGGAGTTTGTTTGTACTGAAATGTACCAGGGAGTTTGTCCTTTCTGCTGTTCTGGGTTCTTTGTGCTTGTCCTTGGACAATTCATCACTTGAGAGTTTCCTCTGTGGGTTTTTTTGGAAATTTTTTTTTAAAAAATTGGGGAACAGGCCCTGGCTGGTTGGCTCAGCGGTAGAGCGTCGGCCTGGCGTGCGGGAGACCCGGGTTCAATTCCCAGCCAGGGCACGTAGGAGAAGCGCCCATTTGCTTCTCCACCCCCACCCCCTCCTTCCTCTCTGTCTCTCTCTTCCCCTCCCGCAGCCAAGGCTCATTGGAGCAAAGATGGCCCGGGCGATGGGGATGGCTCCTTGGCCTCTGCCCCAGGCGCTAGAGTGGCTCTGGTCGCAACAGAGCGACACCCTGGAGGGGCAGAGCATCGCCCCGTGGTGGGCAGAGCGTCGCCCCCTGGTGGGCATGCCGGGTGGATCCCGGTCAGGCGCATGCGGGAGTCTGTCTGACTGTCTCTCCCCGTTTCCAGCTTCAGAAAAATACAAAAAATAAAAAAAGAATTGGGGAACACCCATTAGAGGGGTAAGCAAGAAATAAACCCAGACATGGAAAGACAGCCCCTCTGTAGAGAGTTCTGTGGGAGGGAAAATTGGATGCGATGGCCAATAAGCTGAGATGGTTGACAGTGATCCTTTATTGAGACCTCCGCGGACCACGCACCGGGCATAATTTTATTATTTTACAAAAAGAAAGCTGAGAACCGCCCTGGCCGGTTGGCTCAGCGGTAGAGCGTCGGCCTAGCGTGCGGAGGACCCGGGTTCGATTCCCGGTCAGGGCACACAGGAGAAGCGCCCATTTGCTTCTCCACCCCTCCGCCGCGCTTTCCTCTCTGTCTCTCTCTTCCCCTCCCGCAGCCAAGGCTCCATTGGAGCAAAGATGGCCCGGGCGCTGGGGATGGCTCTGTGGCCTCTGCCCCAGGCGCTAGAGTGGCTCTGGTAGCAACATGGCGACGCCCAGGATGGGCAGAGCATTGCCCCCTGGTGGGCAGAGCATTGCCCCTGGTGGGCGTGCCGGGTGGATCCCGGTTGGGCGCATGCGGGAGTCTGTCTGACTGTCTCTCCCTGTTTCCAGCTTCAAAAAAATGAAAAAAAAAAAAGAAAGCTGAGAACCTAAGGAAGACAAGTTCTTCTAAGGTGACTTAAGGTCATAGCTAATCAGCTAGGTCTTTCCTTCTGTCTTCAGAGCTAAATAAAGCACATAGGCTCTGAGGCCAGATGGCCAAGTTTTAATTCCTGGGACTACTGCTTCCTAGCTGTGTGCCCTTGGGCAAGTTGCTTAACCACTCTGTGCTTCCGGTTTCCTCAACTGGAGATAACAATTCTATCTCTTCGGCTTACTGTAAGGATTGAATGAAGATGACAGTAAGAATGAGATGAAACAGTCCATGCTGTAAGAAATGACCTCCCCATGTCTTCTGTCAGTTTATTAAAATCTCTGCTTGGAAGGGTAGATTTTTTTCAGTGAGTTTTATAATCCATCCTTTTTCCACTGCTTTAAAATATTTTGAGGCCATGAGATTAGGCCTCCTTTATGACTGTATAGTTTTTCTGAGATGTCTGAAAAGACATTGATTCAAGTCATTACCCTTACCCCCCCCCCCCGAACACAATAGCTCACCTGTTCCATCATCTCCTGACTTGAATTTCTCCCAAACAATAGTCATTTCCATTGTCATTCCTTCGCATGCCCTCTGTCGTTCCTACTTGGCTGATGTTCCTGTATTCCCCTGCTCGTGACACGGTCCCCAGTTCTCCTGGAACATGCTGCGGAGCGCATTTTTATTTGTTGTGATTGAGACGTGGGCTCTTTCAACCCGGGTGATTCTTGTCTATTTTCAATACCAGGAAATTCTTGTTCCCCATCATTTTATTTCCCTTCTGTCACCCTTATTTCACACAGGTTAGAACTTCCACTTCTATCCCAATGCCCACTTTCCTCTCTTGCTAGGAACAAAAACTGAATTTTTATGTTTGTGAACCAGCGCCACGGCCAGGTGTGCAGATGCTGGCCGTCACCAGGGAATCTGAACAACCACGTCACTCCTGTTAGCAGCTACGCCGACGTACTGTGAGGCATTAACAGTGCAGGTAGATGAAATAATACTTACCTCCAACATGACCGACCCATAAAGGACGATCAGTAGTGGACGGTCCATCGGTGTCTCTTCAAGTTGTAGCACGTATTACATCCGACCGTATGTGGGAAACAGCTCATCGGTAGAACCTTAGCATGGTCATAACCTAGATGACAATCGCGTGCTGTGTCGGAGAATTAGGGAAACAGTGTGGACTGCAGATCGCACATTATATCCTGTCTCTGCCATCCATCCGCTCCTTGTTGACCGGAACAAATTCAGTTCTCCTCTTCTTCCTGAGTTTCTTCAGTTGTTAGATGGAGAATGACCTGATAGCAGAAATGATAAAAGTGTCTCACACAGTTCCTGAAACATCTATTATTATTATTATTATTATTATTATTATTAATCTGAAGTACAGCACTGGGCAGAATTTAACAGGAGGTCTGAGTGATTCTTCTCCTCCAGTTCATCCGACTTCTGACATCCTTACCCCGAGATCTGCAAACGGAAGGTCCTGGTTAGAACTCGGAGAGCTTTGACATCATCGCCATCATGCCTAGTGAGGGAAATGAGCCCGTTAGCGGCGGGGAAAAGCTACCACGAGCCCGAACAGCCCTGACTTCCTTCCGGGTGTTTTGCCATTGCCTGCGCTAACGTTGACCACGCCGGCTCAGAACGCGTACTCGCTCGCCTTCACGAATGGCATCTGAAGTGGTTTTTTTCTGTGTTCGCTGTATTTTAAGTATCACATAGGTTGCGGTCTCCAGCTATCCCCTGCCTGCTTCAGGAAATTAAGATAGGAAACATCTGTAAATGCCTAATATATATAATTAAATGCACATTAACAATTATATGTGTGTGTGTGTATGTATATATATATATACACACTATACATAGTAACATAAAAAAAATTACGGAGTTTCATTTACATGAGCCCTCGATGCTTATATAATTAACTTCAAACAAAGAGAGAAGCGCAGCGCGGGCCGTTAACATTCAAGGTGGAGCGTATCTACTTTTTCTTCTGTGACATCACACTCGGGCTGCCTGCCGAACCCAGACGTGACCGAAACAGCATCAGCATTCTGTACACACCCCAGCTGCCGCCGGGGCCCCGAGACAGACAGACCGTGAGCCCACGCGGAGATGGAGCGGCAGTAAGAAGTAAGAGGCGCACTCCTTCCCTGGAGCGCGCACGCTGTTAGCATGTATCCCCCCTTGATTTTAGAGTCTCTTAGGCGGTCCTCCGCTCCTTCCCAAACGGACACCTCACAAGTGGAAAATTTGTGGGCGGCTGATAGGGCTCGGTAATTACCGGACTGCTCAGTGGTGAGATTAGGACCCATCATTTAAAGCAATCACGGACAAAGCTCTCTCCTTCGTAAAGGGCAGGCAGAGGGAGCCAGTCAGGCTGACGGAAAGCTCTCTCTCCCGCCGTGATCCACAGACCACACGGGTTCCCTGGCTAATGGGTCTTGTCGCTTACAGTACAGGCAAGTGGATTTGGGCTGAGAAGTGGTCAGGAGTGTAAAACCAGAGAGAAAGCAAAATGTGACGATCCATTACCATGTCATTATGATGTCAACTTTTTCTGTGTGTGTGTGTGTGTGTGAATCTTAGATTTTTCTGACCAGGAATCGTCCTGGAAATCTGTTCGCTGCAACCTTCTTCTGCACCGTACCTCAGGCGGGTTGTGGGGGGATCCTGGTTCTGACCTCTGCTGTGAAACGTTCCTCTTATTCTCCAGTCTAGAGGATGAAGGGCATTTAACACAACCTTCGGGGAACTGACGTAAAGGCACTCTGACTTTCAGAGGCCCTGCCAGCAGGTGGCAATACCGAACGCCAACAGATTGCTTGGTAATGATGAGAAAACAGATGCTATTCCAATGATGAGAGTATATATGCTTGGTCTCCAGTGACCTTCCTGTTCCCAGAAATGGGCATGGAAGACAGAGCACCTCATTCAACAACCACAAATGATAATTAACACATATTTTTGAAGATAATGAATAAATTTATAGGCCTGTCTTTGAAGGGAAATTTTAAGCTTGCCTATGAAAACTTTGCTGTATAAAAGGAGAAAACATGGCCCTGGACAGTTGACTCAGTGGTAGAGTGTCAACCAGGCCAGTGGAAGTCCCAGGTTCTATTCCTGGTCAGGGCACAGAGGAGAAGTGCCCATCTGCTTCTCCACCCACCCCCCTTCTCTCTCTCTCTCATTCTCTCTTCTCTCCCCTCTCCTGCAGCCATGGCTCAATTGAAGTGAGTTGGTTCAGGGCCCTGAGGATGGCTCCATGGCCTTGCCTCAGGTGCTAAGAAGAGCTCCGTTGCTGAGCAACAGAGCAATGCCCCAGATGGGCAGAGCATCGCCACCTAGTGGGTTGCCAGGTGGAACCCGGTCTGGGTGCACATGGGAGTGTGTCTCTGCTTCCCCCCTCCTCACTAAAATAAACATATAACAATAAAAAAACTTAAAATATAACTAATTTAAAACTTTCTCAAAACTAGAAAACTTTATGAACTTCCAGTAAAAATTAAAATAAAACAAAAAAATATATATGTTATCTTTTCAGCTCTACTTTTCCATCATTACACTACCAGAGCCATGCATGGTAGTCTAGTTTTGAAAATTTGAACGAAAAATGCAGTAATATATTTTCCCTTAAATTTGTGTATTCCTGGTATCTTTCCACAAAATCACCATCAGGAGAGTCCCTGGGCTACCAAGATATAAAATTAAAGGTCACTTGCATTGAAACGCAGAAATGATTGCTCTGAAACACTGCAAATGCCTAGATCACTCTCAATTATGTTTTATTGAGTCTGTTAGCTTTCCTTACCGATTGCACTGCCACTTTCAGCAGGTGCTTGCCTCTCGCAGGGGTCTCAAACTCACGGCCCGCGGGCCGCATACGGCCCGAGTTTGAGACCCCTGGGAGCTTCTCCAGCCCACGTTGTCTTGAATACCGCAGCTCCATAGCACATCCCAGAAGCGTGCGAGAACAGGGCTCTCTTAGCACTGGACCAGGAAGCTCTCTGATCCCTCTGGGGACTCCCAGAAGTGACGTCTTCCTTGTCGGCCAACATTAGGATGAGAAGGATTGGCTCATGACTGAGAAGGTGCTGTTCAGGTTTGAACCTTCCCTGGAGACACCGTGTTAGCTTGCTTCCTTGCTCAGGGATATGTAAGTCGATGTTATGCACCTGCTTCAGCTGGTCCACGCTCCAGCTCTAGCTGTGTGGCCCGCAGCCTGTAGAAGACACTGTCTGCACACTCCTGCCTGGGTCCCCTGAGACCAAGTTACAGCTCTCAGTGGCTGGTAAAGCGCATCCCGCGACAGTGAGAGAGCGAGAACCCCATTGGTGGTAGGAAATGACTACACCTGGCCATGTTTTAGCTACTCTGTGATGATGATGATCGGTACTCTGCCCTGCTTGGTGAGCCCTTCACCTTTACTCTGTAAACACACCCCACGGAGTATGACTCCTTTCGATGATCCCACCGTGGGCAATCAACGCAACATCCTATATGGCAAAGGACCCTGCTGTTCATTTATTTTAAAAAAAAATCTGTATTCTCCTGCACGTCTATGCTGTGAAATTCAGAGACACTCTCATCCAGTTTCTTCTTTTTAAATAAAAAGGCATTAAAATGTTGGTTGACATTTTGCTAAGCAAATAGATTTTGTTACACATTGAGTCAGAATCAACAACTTGACGTCATTTCCAACTTCTTTTCATGCCCTTCGGGACAAGAGGGATAAACACACACATAACAGGGGACAATAAAAACAAGGCAACAAGACATCTTGGCAGATAAGAAAACAGGGAGGGAAAAATGCCAGCTGTTGTAAAGACGGGTGATTTTTAAGGATGCCACGAGACCATTGTAATAGCGAACGTTTATTAAATATTTACTAGGGGACAGGCACTGCTCTCTAACACTGTGTATACAGGGACCTGTTTAAGCCTCACACAACCTATGTGGAATAGGGAGATGGATAGATGGATAGATAGATAGATAGATGCCCACTTTTCAGATGAGGAATTTAGTCCAGGTCAAGCATCGAGGAGGGGCAGCCGTCAGACACAGGGAGTGTGACTCCAGAGCTGAGTCCTTAACCGCTCCTCTAGACTTCTGAGCAAAGTAGTGTCTAGCGGTCTAGGACAGGACCAAGTTAGCATGAGCCGCCGGCCCCACGTCGCCGGTGTGCACCTGTCACGCACACTGGCTTGCCCTCACTGCGGGGAGGGGTGACATTTCTGGACAGAAGTGTGTAATATGGTTCCTCAGGTGGCATCGTACGGTTCGAAAGCAAAGGTCTGATTTTTAGTACATGCTCCTCACCCAGACAGCCCTCCCACACCTCGTTTAGCCGTGAGTGGCAGAGGATTCAGGACAGAGCCAGGGGGGACGGCAGCAGTGCCCCCTACCCTTGAGGAGCCGTCATCCCCAGGGTGACTGGTATGGGGCTCGCCTTTCCCGCACAGATTGGAACAGCAAACCTTGAGAAAAACCAGGGACCTTACCTGCACACCCAAAGGAGTTTGATCGTGAACCTGGGCGAAGACGGAGATGGTGGCCGGGTCTGTGAGGAACCAGAATCAGAACCGTGCAGCCTTAGCACATGGGGCGAAACCGCAGGGTGGCCAGGGAGACATTCCCGGCAGTTGAAGGCGACCGAACTTAACGTGAAGAGACGACTCCCGGATGCTAGTCAACCATCAGCCTCAAGCCAGGTAGACCCTAAAGGCAAGCAGGACGGCCACGCCCTGTAGGAGCAGGTGCAGAGAGACATCTCACACACGGAAAGGCCTTCTCAGTCCACGGAACAGTGTTACGTTCAAGAAATGCTGTCCTTTCTCCAGCGGTCTCGGGTAAGTGGGCCTAAACACATTTTTAAAATACTCTAGACAGGGTGGACGCCATCTCAATGACGACGAGAGCCCAACAGTCCAAATCTTAGTGACCCCAGCGCCCAAATCCTCGCTCTCCATGGACCGCTGCTCCGTTCAGGCTCTTCGGCACAGCCTCAGCCAAACCCTCCTTACTTGGGGGTTTAAACAAGCCTCCAACCGCAGGCAGATGTAAGCCGCTTTGTCATTTCAGTGAACTGGTCCAAGGTTCTCAACGCGGCTCCGGAATCCAGATTCCTCAGGTTGGCCGGGTCCTAATTAGCTGAAGTTAATAACATTGACACAAATCTCCACCGCTGTGTAAGCCTCTTACAGCCGAGGACAGAGCATAATCTCCCATAATCACTAATCGCATCCTACAAAGGGCCTCCGTTTTGTTAGACTCAATTGCCCCACATCGGTGACAGGGCGGGAGCCAGCCCCGTGCCAAGCAATACCAGCCAGCACTGAAATGGTTGAGACTGGAGAAACGCACTTTGGGAAAACCACAGGCAAAACCACTCCCACTATGGTCACCCAGACTGGCTCCCACAAGGCCACGTGGATTTGCTGAGGGGCACGACTTGACACATTGTCTCCTTGGCTGGCCTGCCAACCCTCTGGACTTCTCCACCCAAGATCCCCTTTCGTTCGATGCGGAGAAGGCACATTGGGGGCCGCGCCCAGACATCCCACCCAAAACCCCACTTATGCAAATTTGCAAACGCAGATGGACAAGACGCTCTGTCTAGAAGGCTCCTTATTCATGTCGAGGAGTGGTCCGCAGACAGGATGCGTGGTTGCGATGCCACCGCAAGGCCCGGGTACTGGGTGTGGACAGTGTCCCCTCCTTCATGAAGTGCCCCACACAGATGCGTCATGAGTCATCTGAAGAGAGCCAAGAGGGGTCATGTTCACAGTGACGTGGGTCTGTCAACTCTAGCAGCCCAAGCCATGGATTGGTTACGTGTTATTCCCAGCACCAACACCACGGATGGGTTTCCAGGCCCTGCTTCATGGGAAATCTTCAAATTACAGGTGAGTGTGAGAACTCGAGGCCTCGCTCTGCTGTGTGCTAACTTCCACGGGCACAACATGGCCAACCAGTTTGGAAAATCGTCTACAAAGAACATAGCCGTGAAGAGGGTGTTGGGAATGGTACCGCTGGTGACCTACAAAGGGGTGAGACAGGAACTGTCATCCATCAGTTGGAAAGTTCAGGGGATCCTGGACTCTCAGAGTAGAAGAGTCCTCCACTTCCTGACCTGCTGATCAAATTCGGGTTCAAGCACTGCACACAAGACTTTCTGGGTCAGAATCGTCGGGGTCCAACACAGGTCAGGTGTCTGCAGGGTGGGGCAGCAGAGCCGTAGGGAAGAGGAGGTGTGAGTTCCCAAGATGTTGTTTGACTTGCCTACTCTTGGTAATCAAGAAGCAGAGGTAAAACTATAATAAAGTCCTGATCCCTAAACAAGGGGCTCTCCTCTCTACTCTTTAGCGAACACGGAACTCTAGGTCATGTAGACCATACTCTCTGTTTGAGAGATGCTAAAAGATACTCTTAGAGCTAGACAGTCCAGAAGAGTATGATACCAGCATCAAATGTGTGCACTGTAGAACGGACATATGTTAAGTTGCATTTCCTTCTTATGACCTCAGCTTACTCTGTTTACCTTTAAAATAAAATAACTACGTGAAAATTATTGCATTCTCAGAGGCCCTGTAAGAAAGCCTCCCCTCCCCCATCAAGAGCTGAGAGAATTGAGAAATAGGCAAACAAGCAAATACGATGAAATCATAAAAGATAAGATGATGGAAACCCAACACAGTATTTTTTGAATGACGAACTACTATTAAAGAATTTTCGGGCACTAGGATTACTGAAATCAGTTCAGAGACTCGGGAGATGAGTCTAACCAGTCATCAGCAATAACGGACTGGCATCCTCCCGTTATTTTTGAGGGCAATAGAGGTCCCCCTCTCAGAGCCGGTCGGAACCCAGGGGAGCAGAAAGTAGCCTGCCTTCCAGCGGGCACCTCCTTCTCAAGCCAGGGAGGCAGCAGTGGTGCTTCTCACGCCAGGTTTGGCTTCCCACCAACTCACGGAGGACACGGGAAAGGGGGAGGGGCCGAAGCTGGTTCTGGTAGAAAGCATCTTCACGGGAAGCGAGCTCCAAACGTCAGAAAAAATGCATTCCCTTATAAAAAAAAAAATTAAAATAGCTCAGTTGCTCCTGCAAAGCTATTATTGAGGATTCCATTTGGTGCATCACATAGAATGCAGTTCTTTATTGGAATCTCTGAATCAATTCTTAGCGGATATTAGCCCCAGATCAATCCTAAGTACAGGGAGGGGGGGGTGTCTCAGGTTACAACAGTCTCAATGTATGACGTTTAGCGTTTACCGCGCTGCCTCCCATAAAAACTTTTTTTAAAATTGCGACGGAGTGTTTTGGCTTAGCCATTAGCGTGGTGCTTACGGACTACGCGGGCGAACTGCTTTGGCTGCGCACGGGTGGAAGAAGACGTAGTATCACGGTGTATGAGTGAGGGACTTGGCGCCCCCCAGTGCGCTTACCCACACCGTGTGGGATTGTGAAACGTGCAAGTGTCCTGTTTGTGTTAGCCTAGGGTGTGTTTCGACTTACACCAAAATTCAGGTCACGTCACTGTTGTGGGAACGGATCTGTGTTCTCACCCAAGGGCCCCCGGTATATAAATATAATATACGGAACCCTTAGCAGCACACGTGTTTAATATTATCACTGTCTGCATCTTGTTCCTCTCTCTCTCCCTCTGCTCGTCTCCTCCTTCATCTTTCTCCTCCTCTTCTTTTTTTTTCTTCCTCCTCCTCCTCTCCTTGCTCTCTTCTCTTCTCTCTTCTTATGGCCACCATCAAATCCCGGGAGAGTCTTGCATCCTACCCACCCTTGACAGCCACCCGCAAGGCTTTGGTTGGTTAGCAACGTGAAATATTAAATAAACAAAGACTGGACTCGCTTCGTAAAGCACATCCGCCCTGACAAGCGGGATGTCGGGGAGGCACTTTCCACACACACCGCAGTGCATTTCATCTTAAGAATTCTGATTTTCTGTCAGAGTCAAAACAAAACACTGAGCTTTCCTTCACACACTGGAGCCGTCACGTGACACAAGCAGTCGCTCCACTTCCTCCCGAGGCGCATGAGTCACAAATATAACTCCCCGGCTGAGACATCTTTGGGGCGTTTGCACGTGAGTGTCTACAAGGATCTCAAAAGTAACATATGTTCAACTGAAGTGATGGCCTCTCTTTGAAATCCTTCTTACTAAAACTCCTTCTGCATAGAAAGATACTTGCCATGCAACACCCAAAAAACTGTAGGCATCATCAGTTTGTCAAATGCATCAGAAGAGACACTGAAATTAGTGCTTTTTGTTGGAAATAAAGTTGACTTTTAAAATTACACATAGAGACAACTTCTGTAACGGTTGCATGAGCAATGACCCACTCTCCAGGGGAATAAGCGTGACTGGGGCAATTCTCTTCAAACCGCTCTTTGAAGTCCCTAGAAACTGTCCACGTGCATACAGCAAATCAGTTAATGTCTTGTCAAGCAAATCAATGAACTCTCAATAAGAACAGAAGGGTCTGTAACGTTTTAGCATTGTCAACTTCTCTCCTTCCCCTCCTCTCATCCCAGAGTGACAGAAGCTCACATTAGGTGGGACAGACAAAAATGCATGGCTCTCTCTCCCCCAGCTCCTGTGGGTGGCTAGAGTGTCTCCCCGGTGGGGAGGAGCCATCAGAACATCTCTCTAAATGTCCAGGTCTATGCCCCAGTGGGCTTGCTTCAGGCAACCGCAGGAAGTCACCCCTACGTATGAACCCAAGAGAAATAAACACTTGTCCATACAAAACAAAATGATACATGAACATTCATAGCAGTAGTACCAAAAATATCTAAAAAGTGGAAACAATTTATCAGTATATCAACTGATAAACAGGCTGATCAAAAAGTGGTACCTCCAGCCTGACCAGGCGGTGGCGCATTGGATAGAGTGTCGGACTGGGATGCAGAGGACCCAGGTTCAAGGCCCTGAGGTCGCCAGCTTGAGCCCAAGGTCACTGGCTTGAGCAAAGGGTCACTCGGTCAGTCTGCTGTAGCCCCCCGGTCAAGGTACATATAAGAAAGCAATCAATGAACAACGAAGGTGCCACAATGAAGAATTGATGCTTCTCATCTCCCTCCCTTCCTGTCTCTCTGTCTTCCTAGCTGTCCTCTCTGTCTGTCTCTCTGTCTCTGTCACCAAAAAAACAAAAAAACAAAAAAGTGGTACCTCCATACAGTGTGATATTATTTGGCAATAATAGTAAGGAAGTACTAGTACATCTCACAAGCTGGATGACTCTTGAGAACAGGATGCTGAATGAAAAGGAGCAGTCATAAAAGACCACATACTTTATGATTTCATTTATGAGCAGAGTCTAGAATAGGCAAGTCCATAAAGAGAAAAACAATCTGTTTGTAGTGGTTGCTAGAGGCTGGGGGCTGGGTAATAAAGAGCGGCGTAGTGGG